>NC_135965.1:32406534-32709458 GCF_053455715.1 Rhinoraja longicauda
GAATATTTTTTCACCTGGTGATACAGAGATTGCAATGTTCAAAAGGGTAGCTTGAGTGCCCATATTTAAACTCTTGAGAGGATCCATTAAGGGACAGGGGAACGGTATGACCATTCATAATTAAATAGGACTACAGAATACTATAAATGCTCATAGTCGGATCACAGTAACATGTTTTAATACTCAGATATTTTTACAAACACAAAATTGAAGATCTTGTGTTAATGCTGTAATGGACGAGCTATTGGAAAAGGAGTAGTTTAAGTTCCATAAGTCACTCATTACCGAGGATACTATACTTTGATGTTGTTTGTCGTAAAACGGTGAATGGTTTTCAAACAATAGCTTTTATTCTGCCACAGAAGTAATTTAATTTAGATAAACGTAGCATCTATGGGGCAAGCAGACAATTTGCAAAATGTGCTGTAATTCAGCAGACACACTTCACAATAAAAAGTACTTCATTATGTAATGTGAGGCTGGACCGTTTGGTAAATCAGCATTTGTAAGTCCTTGGGTCTGAACTTCATTACATAGTTAATATTTGCGTCTTGATCCAATCCCAATCACATAGCATAAAATGTAAGGACTAGTTTGCACACCTCCAGATTCAGGGACAGTTTCTTCCCTGTTATTATCAGGCACGTGAATCATTCTACCGTAACCAGAGAGCAGTCCTGAACTGCTATCTATCTCATTAGTGACCCTCAGACTATCCTTGATCGGACTTTGCTGGCTTTACTTGCACTAAACGTTATTACCTTATGTATCTACACACTGTAAATGGCTCGATTATTGTAATCATGTATTATCTTTTCGCTGACTGGATAGCACGCAACAAAAGATTTTCACTGTACTTCAGTACACATGACAATAAACTAAACTGTAATTTCATGGTGGCGTAGCGGTAAAGCGGCTGCCTTACAGCGCCAGTGACCCAGGTTCGATCCTGACTAGGTGTACTGTCTGTATGGAGCTTGTAAGTCCTCTCCGTGACCTGCATGGGTTTTCTCTGTAATCTTCGGTTTCCTTCCACACTCCAAAGACGTACAGGTTTGTAGGTTAATTGACTCGGTGTAAATGTAAAGTTATCCCTAATTTGTGTGTCGGGTAGTGTTAATGTGTGGGGATCGCCTGTCGGTGCAGACTCGATGGGCCGAAGGTCCTGTTTCCACACTGTATCTCTAAACTCAACTAAACCAAACTAAACTAATCTAAACTAAACTAAATGGTAACCTTTGTTTTAATTAAGATTTGATTCTAGTGTAGAAACAGATCTTCCAACTGTCCTTCTCTGGATTTACCAATTGGTTAACTGTTAACTGTAACCTGGACTGATCCAGGAACATTGAGGCCCTGAACACGAAGGGACAGAGCCGGCTGTACTTTTTGAGAAGGCTCCGCTTCTTCAACGTCTGCAGTAAAATGTTACAGATGTTCTACTAATCGGTGGCAGTCAGTGCCATCTTCTTCGCTGCCATGTGCTGGGGCAGCAGGGTTAAGGCCGTGGACGCCAATAGGATTAACAAACTCATCAGGAAGGCTGGCTTCGTCCTGGGGGCGGAGTTGGATTCATGGGAGGTGGTATTGGAGGGGAGGATGCTCCTCAACCTGCAGACCATCCTGGACAATACAGCTCAGCCCCACCATGACACACTGGTCAACCTGTAGAGAAGCTTCAGCAACAGACTGGTTGCAGGACAGTGTGCCAAAGGACATCCTTCTTCCCTGTGGCTATCAAACTGTACAACTCCTCCCCCTTCTGTCGTCGTGGGGTAGACTGAGACTGACTAACCCCCCGCCCTCCTCCCCAAACTTTGCACATCCCCAATCCTTTCCACTCATCACTTTAATTTCATGTTTCATGTGTTTTGTGTGTTTATGACTGTTGGCAGATCATTTTCCTTCCTTGGATAAATAAAGTTCTATTGTATTGTATTGTATTGTAATTGCACTTTTGCTGGATCCATGTTTGGCACCATAATTGGCTGGTTGCAGAATATCGTAATTCGAAGAGGTTGGAACACACACCTGTGAAGGAACCTGCTCATGTCTCAAACACCACAGCAATATACGCCACTAGACGCACAGATCAATAGTTTCATCTGCTGGTGGGGGTCAAACACAATCTTTGTACTGAATATTATTTGCTTTCCAGTTGATGAAGTGTTCTGGCATCACATTGAGCCCCAGAATACCACAAGAGAGCTGTCTTTTGCGTCCTGGACCCAATGGTAGCCTGTGATCAGAGAAATCCTGTTTATATAAAAGGACAAGCTTCTTATCTGAACCCCATGCCGTGTATGAATGACACTGCAGTTACTAGCCATCACAAAAATAACAAGATGATTGTCGTGTGTTCACCTCTATGCTCATGGTTATTTAAGGGTGAATCGGAGTTAAAATATTTGTAAACAAGTTTGAGACTGCTGATAAATACAACAAAACATTACCCACTGACATACCTTTTTTGTGCTAAATGGTTAGACATTACACATGGGACAGAGTGGAGATGTTACAATCATAGAATAGTACAGCACTGGAACAGGCCCTTCAGCCCACAATGTTTGTGCTGAACTGCACACATATTCCAAAGCAATGAAGGCAAGCATACCATGCACCATTGCTAAAGGACAATAACATTAACCGTTTAAAATTGTTTGTTTTCCTGATGAATTAAATTATTGATAAATCCATTAATACAATCCTTCCGATTGTAGAATATGCAGAAATAGGTGGACAAATGGCAGGCACACTATGCATGGTATGCATGGTGGCACACTATCTACTTGTGTTGCCACCTTCAGTGAGCGATGAACTTGGACTCCACGATCCCTCTTCACATCAATGTTGTTAAGGGTCTTGCCATTATCTGTATATTATCCCCTTACATTCAATCTCCCAAAGTGCAACACCTCACACTTGCTCGGCTTAATCTCCATCTGCCATTTGTCCACCTATTTCTGCATATTCTACAATCGGAAGGATTGTATTAATGGATTTATCAATAATTTAATTCATCAGGAAAATAAACTATTTTAAACGGTTAATGTTATTGTCCTTTAGTTAGAACTGGAGAAGTCAGAAAAGGGATGTGTTTTCAGTTGCAAAGTACAGAGTCATTTAGAAAACCTACCCTCCAACCTATCACGACCAGTCCCATTGTTCTCTTCATCCATTCATCCCTCCCTCCCTCCCCACTCATGAAATCAAAACACATTTATTTTGTTTCACTTTTCCAATTCTATTGAAAAGTCATGGATCTGAAAATGGCCAGAGTCTTTTCGTTTTGCACTCCATTCTGACAAAGGGTCTTGTTAAAATCTGCTTCCATCTCCACAGATGTTGTGTGACTTAAGAAGCAGAGAATATAGAACATAAAACAGTACAGAACCAGAACAGGCTCTTTGGCTCACCATCGCAGTGTCAACGGCATACTTATAGATGGAGTTAGAGCCAAATTACTGTAAGTCATACAGTCGTGAGGCTATAGGGAGTATAGTAGGGAACTGAGAACGCAACCTTGCAGGGCACCAGTGTTGAAAATTATTGTTAAGGAGGCGTTGTCATGGAATATTAATCTCAAATAATAGCTTGTGACTTTAAGCAAGGTTAATCCCAGCAGAACCATTGAATAACACAGAACCATCCGTAAATCAGGTTCAAATCAGACAGTTATAATCAAACACCAAAATCAACACTCGATTGTGTTTATTGCATTGGGAACAAGAATAGGTTTAGAGAATAATCATTTATCTTGATGCTACAAAGTCACATTTATCCTGCATTCCTCATAGATCTCATGTGAAGTCTAAAGAAGGTGTGGATGATAGTCCTCACAAGGCATGTGGAACTGAGATGAGTTGGTTGCTTTCTTAATAATTTCTGGTATCAACTTCCAAATTATCAGATCTGCTTAGTCCAAATTTCAACCATTCATAAGGACATAATTCAAAATCTGCTCGTGGCATAGTAAATTGTGGGTTCCCAGAATACAGTGCTATCAGCTCATATTTAATTCTGGTATTAAAATAGCTTTTCCTTTACATTTAAGCAAGGGTCTGGACTATTATCTCCAATGGTACGTATACTGAGATGTCAATTGAACCATAACAGGATGTATCCATCTTGTTTGGCGCCTTGTTTGAAGTAGTCAAACATAAAGGATAGAAACCAGTAATTTGAAAGCCAAAGACAAAATATTAAAACCCATCCATTTTCGTGTTTTCCCAACGATAGAAAACACATATTAGGATTTCTAGGAAAGTTAGGATTTCTTTAACCCAGTTGAAGCTCTATGCACTTTATATCCAGTTTACTATCCATTCAATTCATACTTTACACTGCTGTTAATCCAAATACAAGACATGCTCTTGTCATGCTGGTTTTCTCGACTTAACAAAAGAACAATAATTCCTTCAGTCGCACAGACAAGGTTAAATATTTTCCAGTCGGGTCAGGTGCATAAGTATTGAAAGAAAAGAATGGAAATGTACATTTGGAGAATTAAAAATTTCTCATCTTTGAGAAGTACCAATGCCAACAGGGAAAGATTTATTATTGTTCATTCCTAGATGCTGTTAATCCATGAGGAGACAATCAATTGAATCTCATAAAAGCTGCAACAGAATGATTGATTCCTGAAAAGGTGCATGTGAACAGGGTGAGCTTTTTATGCCAATCCAAGCGTGCTGTCAGGAATCAATCCACAACCTGACAGATTTAATGACACAATTTTATCATGGTAGGAAATGAATCATACCTTCTACATTGCTAGTCAATACCATAACCCCCAGGCTATCATAATTTATGACCCATCATCTTATAGATTACTCAGATATTCATACAAACATACATATGCATTCAGACATCCAATTCCCCTGAGCCGTACTCAATTGATGGAAACACAAGGAACTACAGGTGTCGGTTTACAAAAAATACACGAGGTGCTCGAGTAACTCAGTGGCTCAGGCAGCTTCTCTGGAGAAGATGGGTAGGAGACGTTTCAGGTCAGGACCCTTCTTCAGACTGATTGCAGTGGGGGGAAGAAAGCTGATGGGGGCAAGAGAACGTCTGGAAAGTGATAGGTAAATACAGGTGAGGGAGGGGGGGGGAGGGGTTGATTGGTGGGGTGAGGAAGGGGAGGATAGATCGTTGAACAAAGGCCTGAGATGAAAAGACAAAAACTGAGATAAAGTGTGAAAAAGGTAGATAAAGATAGAAGCTGTGCAAATTGTGAAGCCAGAGGAAGGAATACAAATAGAAGGGAATGGAGGAGAGAAATGGGTGCGCATCCAAATGGGGCACATAGAAGAGAGGGGGGTATAAGTTGGGGGAGGGGTGTTGTTTGTAGGTTAGTTACCCAAAATTGGAGAATTGAATGTTCATATCATCAGGTTTTAAGCTACCCAAGCAGAATAAGAGGTGCTATTCCACTAGTTTGGCAAAGGAGGGGGCCCAGGCTAGAAGGGTCAGAATGGGAAGGGGAATTAAAATAATGAGTAACTGGGAGATCTAGTAGGCCTTGGCGGACTGAGCACGTGTACAACAAAACTGTCGCCTAGTCTACGCTTCGTCTCACCGATGTAAATGAGACCACATCGGGAACACCAAATGCAATAGATGAGGTTAGTGGAGGTTCACTGGAAGGACTGCTGGGATCCCTGGATGGATGTGAGGGAGGAGGTAAAGGAACACATGTACACCTTCTGTGGTAGCAGGGGTCAGTACCTGGGGAGGGGTGGGTTGGGTGGAAAGGGATGAGTGACCAAGGAGTTGTGGAGGGAGTGGTCTCTGCGGAAGGCAGAAAGGTGTAGAGATGGGAAGATGTGATTGTTGGTGGGATCACGTTGAAAGTGGCGGAAATGTTGGAGTCTGATGCGTTGGATGCGTTGGCTGTTGGGGTGAAAGGTAAGGATCAGAGGAAACTCTAACCTTGTTCTGTCTCGTGAGTGGGGGAGCAAGAGCAGAACTTTGGGAGACAGAGTTGACAGGGCTGAGGGATTCATCTATGACAGCAGGGCATAAACCACGTTTACTAAAGAAAGAGGGCATTTCAGATGTCCAAAAATGGAAAACCTCATCTTGGCGGCAGGTGCAGCGGAGACAGAGGAATTGAGAGTGGGGGATAGTGCTTTTGAAAGAGGCAGGGAGGGAGGAGGTGTAGTTCAGATAACTGGGAGTTGGTGGATTGGCATTTGATGTCAATCGATAGTTTGTCTGTTGTGATGGTCAGAGAGATCAAGAAAGGGGACAGAGATTAGTTTTAGTTTAGTTTAATTTAGTTTAGTTTAGTTTAGTTTATAGTCACACAGTGAAAAGCATTTTATTTGTTACATGCTGCCCAGTCAGCAGAAACCCTATACATGATTACCATCAATTGAATTTCTTAATTTCTTTATTTGACATTCAAAACAAGTTTGAATGAAATATGTTTACCATGCAGTCACAACAATAAAAAAGCAACTAAAACACACAACTACATAATTCAACACAAACATCTATCACAGTGACTTTCCACCAGGCACCTCCACACTGTGATGGAAGGTAAAAAAGAAAGTCTTATCCCTTTCTTGCTTCTTCACCCGCGGTCGGGTAGTCAAAACAGCTGCGTCGATGCGATCGAAGCTCCCGACGCTGAAGCCCCCGCTGGGCGATGGAAGATCCCGCGGATGATTTTAAGCCGCGCCGGACGATGAAAAGTCCTGTGAATGGGCCGACCCAAGGCCCACGATTCTGAGCGGATGGAGATGCTATTGCTGGAGCCCCCGAAAATCGGTCGCCAACCAGGGACCTGCGAGCTCCCGATGTCACAGTCCACAGGACCTGCGGCCGAAGCCTCCGAAGCCTCCGGAGCCTCCGAAGTCAACCAGTAAGTTCACGGGCTCTGCGGCTGGAGCTCTCAAGGTCGATTCCAGCTGGAGGCCGCCAGCTCCCTGATGCTAGGCCGCAGCGCGAACGGAGATGCGACCCGGGAAAAGGTCACATCTCTGTTGAAGAAAGAGATTTTTTTAAAGTTTCCCCTACCCCCCCCCCCCACCCCCCACCATCCCCCACACACTACACAACTAAAAGTAAACTATAACATACATCTAACATTAAAAATAAGACAAGAAGGAAAAAAGACAAACGGACCGCAGGCGAGCCGCAGCTGCTACGGCAGCGCCGCCACTCGAGCAGTTCAAGTGAATTAGCAGGCAGTCAGTGGTAAAGTTAATGAAATCAACAAGTTCTGCACGGGTGCAGGAGGCAACCCAATGCAATCACCAACGTTGTAAAGATGGAGTTGCGTGATGGGTCCGAGTGTACATTTGGAACAAGGTCCATTCAATGCAAGTGGCAAAATGGCACGCATAGCTGGGGAGCCCATGCAAATGCCCACAGCTACACCTTTAACTTGAAGAAAGTGAGAGGAGTCAAGAGAAGATGTTGAGCGTGAGCACAAGTTCCACCAAGGGGAGCAGAGTGTTACTGGAGGGAAACTGATTGGGTCTCTATTCAAGGAAGAAACACAGGGCCTTGAGACCTTCTTGATGGGGGAAGGAGGTATAAAAGGATTGAACGTTCATGATAAAGATGAGGCAATGGAGACCAAAGAATTGAAAGTCATTGAAATGTTGAAGGGTGCGTGAGGTTTCTTGGTCGTAGTCCAGAAGTGACTGGATAAGGGGGAATGGAATGGAATAAAGGCATTTGAAGATGAGTCTTTTGGGGGCAGGAACAGGCAGAAACAATGTTTCTGCTCGGGGAGTTTGTGGATTTTGTGAAGGAGATAGAAGCGGGCTGGATGGGACCGGGGAATTAGAAGGTTTCCTTTGGGGGGGGGGGAGAGATCGCCATAGGCGCAGACAAAATGTGTAGGAAAGAATTGCAGATGCTGGTTTAAATTGAAGGTCGACACAAAATGCTGAAGGAACTCAACGGGACAGGCAGCATCTCTGGAGAGAAGGAATGGGTGACATTTCGGGTCGAGACCCTTCTTCAGCTAGAGGTGCAGAGGTTGGTAACGGTCTGGAAGGTGATGGCCTGATGTTTGTCTGTGTGGTCACAAGGAACTGCAGATGCTGGTTTACAAAAAAGGACACACAAAGTGCTGGAGTAACTCAACGGGTCAGGCAGCATTTCTGGAGAGCATGGACAGGCAACATTTCGGATTGGGATGCCTCTTCAAACCGATTGGGTTGATTGGGGCGGGGGGGATGAGTGTAGGGGAGAAAGCTGGAAGAGGTGAAAAGCTGGCCAGCCGCCAGCTCTCAGACACCTCCTCATACATACCCCTTGACCATGACACCACAAAATAAACAGACTGGGCCAATGCTCCCTTGAGTATAGTAGAGTGAAAGGTGACCTTATTGAAGCATAGAAAATTCCTCTGGGCTTCAAAGAGCAGATACATTGATGATGTTTGCTCAGATGATGTTTCTAAAACTAGAATAAGGGGGCAGCCATTCAGGATGGAGATGAGAAACATTTTTTTTTATCCAGAGGGTGGTGAATCCTTAGAAGTCTCCATTCAGATTAGAGGTTCCGTTTGCCTCAATCAAACTGGATGAAGGAAGAGTGACAAGACAGCAAATGGGTTAGTCCTACGTCCATTTCTTATGTTGCAGTATAGTCTAAATTATACCATAGAATGCACATTGTAATATTACCGAAGGATCATCTTATTTTACTGCAGCCTTCCTATTTGCTTCAATTCTTTGTTCAAATAACCACTTGAATGGTCAATTTGATCAGCCGCTCCCATTATTTAATACAGCCCTTTGTGCTATATTCTTGTTCACCTGTTAAATCCTTCAATTTATTTATTGCAACTTTCCTAGCTTCCCAGTGATGTGCTGTACCTTCTTCAACGGAGCCAGCTGGGTTGTAGACCATATGTATTAATGAGAAGAATGGAAATATTATATTTGGAGCATAAAAGATTATCGGTGTGTTCCTGATTATTATTTCCCATTCCTAATTGCTGTGAGAACTAGTTGTTAAGTATCAACCCTTAGCTTCACTTTGGCAAAACGCATAGAGGGATGGTCAGTTTGCACATGTAAACCGGATGGATTTTTAAGGCAATCCAAACACGTCTTAATCTGATATCGGCCAACGCATTGCCTGATTTAATGAATCCAATTTGCCATAAAGGGGAATCGATTCACAACCTTTGCAGTGCTAATCTAATATCAAAGCCATTAAACTGTCATTCTCCACGATGCATCTTAAATGGAGTTCTCACTTAATCACACCCAATCCCCTTGCATTTTACAGGAGTTACCTCATATAAATACCGTGGAAGTAATTTGACAGTAAAACCTTCAGGAACAAACATTCAAGACAAATAGGACTTTGGGAACCAATATTTGGCAGGAATGGGGTACTGATTGAGAATGATCAGCCATGATCACATTGAATGGCGGTGCTGGCTCGAAGGGCCGAATGGCCTCCTCCTGCACCTATTGTCTATTGTCTAAAATGGGATACATTTTAAATTTCTACAAGGCTTCATCCGTATCCTACACATCTATAAGTCATAAATAAGTCAATTCCAGAAAAATGTGTGATAGATGATATTCAACTGTACATTAATTCTATCTGTACCAATACCAAGTGTTAGCACAATAAAAAAGTTAGGACGTCCATTAAATGTTAAATTAATTGCTGATTTGATTTATGAAACAGTGCTCTGAAGTACAGTACACCAGGAATCCTGGGACAGTCAGAAGGAGACACCACATAAGATTCCAGGGGAGATTTATTGATCTATAAAATATATAAAGGAAGTCAATAACAATCAGAGAATCAATGAGAAAATTAGTATGTCACAATACAAGTGATATCACAATTCATAAAGCTGTTTCATAAGTTCTTTCATAATGTTAGTACGCATAGCCAGTACAGCCTACTTCTTTATCCTACCTGAGTTTAAGGTCTGTATATTTGATGCAAGTAATGCAGGGTTTTGTTCTGTATTATGCAGGTAAAGAATGTTTTGCTGTTTGCTTGTGACTGATATTATGAAGTGGAAGAATGCACCCGACAAGCATCATGGGAACATTGTTACCATAAATACTTTACACTCTCTTTCATGCAATCTGGTCTTTGGACCAATATATAAACATCCTTATGCTATAAATAAACCGACCCACAACGTTATGGAATTCTCATTAATTTAATGCAAATGTCCCTAAATTTGGACAGAATTATCCCAAGAATCCCTGCAGATAATGAAATGCTGACACAAGGAACACCTGATGCTGTAATCTTGAGCAAAAAAAGCGATCTTCTGGAGGAATTCAATGGGTCAGGCAGTACCTCAGATTGAAGTAAGGTCTCGACCCGAAATGTCGTCTGTCCATTTCCTTCCATAGATGCTGCCTGACCCATTGAGTTCCTCAAGCAATTTATTTTTTAATCAATGAGATTGATTGTTGGTTAAACCTCAAAGGACACATTTTTGAACAACAAATTGAGATAAATTATTTTGTTGTGTCCTGCTTTATTTTCTCCACGTGGGTCTAGTGAAGATTCAATGAGCACTGTGAATTCCTAGTGCATCTCATGACGATGTCAACCTAACAATGCGTTCACTGCCCAAAAGGAATTCAGTTGAGAAGGATCTAATTCTTAAGGAGTTCCACAGACTTGCACTAACATTATAGAGATGTTAATTTAGATCAGAAGAGCAGTGGAGGCTGATTATTTCAACTACAATATCTAAGTCTCAAATATGTTCTCAATTGACAGTCTTTAAGTAGAGAATTGCAAAGATTAACAGCAGTGAGTGAAGAAGTTATTCATCCTTCCAGTTCCAAATAATTGATAATTGGAGCATACAGGAAGGGAATCAATGTCCCAACATCCATCATGTGACCTGTGTGTAAAAATACACAAATCCATCTGAGTGCAGATATTTAACAGAAACTTACCTTAAAAAAACATTTGGATAATTTCACACATTTTCTCAGATTTCCACTCCATCTACCTCCTTCTTGTCTAATTACTTAATTTGTGATGTCCCTGTGCAGACGTTTAACATCTCCTCACAGATGACGATACTAAGTCTGAAGAAGGGTCTCGACCCGAAACATCACCCATTCCTTCTCTCCTGAGATGCTGCCTGACCTGCTGAGTTACTCCAGCATTTTGTGAATAAATTACCTTCGATGTGTACCAGCATCTGCAATTATTTTCCTATACTAAATATCAATATCACTAATACATTCCTGTATATGTAAAAGTGTAGGACCAAATGTATTCGCTGATAGTTGGCGCTGCATCTTTCAATACACCGTGTAGTTTGATTTAACATATCGTCCAGCCATGAACCTGAATCTTGTTGGGCATTTTTCGATAAATGCAGTGATTCCTAATAGGTGGCTGCAAGGTTACAATAGTCCTTTGCTTTAGCTCAGTGTTACCCACCCCTAGAAAACATCAGGTTAATGTAGATCCTCTGCCATTGAGGTTTAGGCCTTCATGCTCAGGTTTAGGCCTTCAGAGTTGTGAAGACCCAATGCCACTGCAAGAAAAAACCCCAAAGGGGCACAGAGTGAGATAAAAGTGACAAAGTAGAAAATAGTTTACTGAACACTTGTACTTGGTCCAACAAGACCTATTGGATCTCCTGGTTGTGAAACATTTTAACTCCTCTCCCCCCTTCCAAGTTGCCAAGTACAAGAGCTAATGCTACCAAACAAAGCAACAAGGGTATTTCCCACATTAAAAAATCGTTGGACTTTAGTTCTCCCATGCTACTAAACCTCGTGTCTCAGTGACAAATGCTACTAAAGTAAAACACAACATCTCTCACCACGGACCCTCCCCTCACCATCTACTTGGAAATCCCACCTCACTTTGCAGCTCTCCCTCTCACCATGCAGCTTGGAAGAGCCAGAAACCCACCCCCAATCATAAACATCTTAATATTTTGCTGTACATTCTGAGATTTAAGGAAAGTAACAGAAAATGAGGTAACAAGATTGACAAATTAATGATGTTAAGAAGTCACTTTTTAGTTTTTAGTTTTAGAGATACAGCGCGGAATCAGGCTCTTCTGCTACCGAGTCTGCGCTGACTAGCGATCCCCATTAACTAGAACTAATCTACACACTAGGGACAATTTACAATTTTTACCGAAGCCAAATTAATCTACAAACCTGTACATCTTTGGAGTGGGAGAGGAAACCAGAGCACCCTAGGAAAAACCACGTGGTCATGGGGAGAATGTACAGGATCGAAATGTGGAGCTTGAACTCATGTGATTTGTTCATCACCCTGATCATGTTCTTGATGTACAAAACCCTGTTTTTTACAAAATTAAGCATTGAACAGCCATGTAGAATCCCACAGGAGCTCCAGAATCTATTATCACAATAATCTATAATATAGATGGATATTAATATCCCCATTCCGTGAGGGTTGAATGGAATGTGTCTATTTAAATATGTCCTATTAACATCATAATATCAAGTGTTGTGATGTTTAATTAAAAACTCACTTAATTCAATTAAGCCAAATGTCAATTATTAGCCAGAGTTCAGTTTACAATTGGTGAATGACTGTGACTTAGATTACAAATGTGACCTACACAATAGCCATTGTGTGAGGTATTGTGACACAATATTCATATCTGTAAATCATAAATCAATGGTTTCACACCATCACCCTGAGATTATTTCCCAGTGGTATAATAGTGGAATTAATATGCCTCTCTGCTCATCTCAAGTTGATCACTCAATGTTTAAAAAAGGGGCTTTGAACAGGTAAGCTAACTACAACTAATATGTCACGTAATCAACACAAGAATATCTTTGTGGGTAAGTCATAGGGCAACTTTATATTCTTATTTTTCTTTCCATTATATTTGAGCGATGAACTTTAAAAGTTACATTATTCCTTGGGAAAATAATGGATTATGGGACTAAGGATATGGCGAATATGAACATTGAAATTATTTATGAGGTGTGCTCAAAGATGGTGAAGTGGTTATTAATTGGTTTCAAGCAATTTTGTAAGTTTGGCACCTAAGTAAGCAGGCAGTCTATTTATATATGTGTAAGTTGATGTCCAATTCATTTAGGTTGCTCTCTTTGCCTTGTATTCCGTTTTTGGCTTGTCCCCCCCCCCCCCCCCCTCGTCCCTATTCTCTCTATGTTGCACTCTAAATGAAATGAATGATTTTAACCATAAAGAGCTGGTTCCCAGAATACTACAAAATGCTGGAGTAACTCGGCAGGTCAGGAGACACAGTTCCCAGAATACTGTCAGGAATTAGCAAAGGTTTCAAAAAGGAGGAGAGGCCACGTGGTTTGCAGTCAGGAATAGAGCAGCTGAGGTTTAATTCCGTTTAAAGACGCACCATGGAAACAGGCCCTTCAGCTCCCAGAGTCTGTGCCAACCAACGATCACCCATGCACTAGTTCTATCATACACACTAGGGACAATTTACAGAAGCTAATTTACCTACAAACCTACTACACAGGACGAAATGCGGGACGAAACAGAGAAAACACACACGGTCACGGAGAGCACGTACAAACTCTATACAGACAGCACCCGTAGTCAGGATTGAATCCAGGTATCTGGGGCTGTAAGGCAGCAACTCTACTGTTGCGCCACTTGTGCCAGTGTGTCACCGTAAGGTGTGGAGTTAGATGTGTAGGATGGTGAGGGGGGGGGGGGGGGGGGCAACACCAGCAGCAAGTGTTGCAACCAGCCCTAGTGGAGGCAAAAACTATACCGTTTCTGTATTCTTTAAAGATTACAGGACTTCAGGACTTCAGCTATTCAAATTTGAATGGTGATAGCAATAAGAAAAGGGGTAAAGAGGGTGAGGCAAATGGCTTCCAAGAGCTCTTGGCAACATTGCTCAGTTTTATTGAGTACACCACCATGAGACGTAATACTGTTCGCCGTTGTTGCTCTTGGATATTGGCATCAAGTTTGGGGCTGTCTTATATTCTGACCGGTGCTATTTACCTAAGGTCCTTGTGGTGGGTCTCAGTGCTCCATCCAACATCTTTCTTTTCAGAAGGGGTAGAGGAGAACTTGGGTAACAGGATAGGCTGTCAGGGACTGAGTTCCTTGCTATTACCTCAGCATAGTTGGGGTACCTATGAGAAAATATAGGTTGCAGTATCTAAAGGTAACAAGCAATCCTTTACCTGGATTACAGTGAGAGAATGTCCTGATTTTATCATGACCCCAGTCCTGGGCAGGAGGAGTTTCTCATGCTAAATTGATGTCATTAACTTCTGTTTTGCCCAGTCAAGCCCTGAAAGAGTGGAACAAGAACCTGTGAAGAACCCATTCGAGGCACATTGGAAATGAAGCCCAATGTAAAAGAGGTAAAGGCAGAGCCAGGATCAGAGAGCAAAGATCAATGCAGGAAAGTACACCATCACATCAGGTCCAAATGACACTCTCGTTCAAAGGCAACAAGACCAATGCACAGTAATATTTGCACAGCTAATGCACAGTAATATTTGCAGAGAATAAAATGTTGCAAATGTCAGAAATAAACAGACTATGCTGGAGATCTTCAGTTGGTCAGGCAGCACTGGAGTAGGGGGAAATGGAGTTTAATATTTCCGATTAATGGCTTCCATCAGACTTGGTATTAAGAATGAAAAGAAACAATGAAAATCTAAGACAGGTGGAGGTGGTATTTGAGGACAGAAGTGGAATAAGGAGGGGGGGGGGAGAACTGAAATTAAGATAGAGGGCAGGACAGAGTCAGTAAAGAGGTTGATATTTCACAAAAACAATTGGCAGGGTGAAAGTTTAAAAAAATAGGTGTATTTAAAGGAACTAAAAATAGTCTTAAACCAAAGATAGACACAAAAAAACTGGCGGGCGACACACTGTAAGTGTCGGCAGCTCATGTGGACGTGTATTGGGGCAGGTCAGGTGCGTTAAACACAGCGTTGAGCAAGAGTGAAGAGAAGTTGGTTGTGGCTTTGCCCTGATTTGTGCAATACATAGACCCAACGAGGCAGTCCCAACCGTGCTCAAGTGCAGATAGACACAATATGCTGGAGTAACTCAATGGGTCGGACAGCATCCCTGGAGAAAATATTTATACCGCTGGATTGTAAGTTGCCCAGTTTGAGTTGGAAAATAGTCTTATTTCATTTTGACTGAAATATCTTGTGTAACGACACCAGACTTACAAATAAGTTTGCCAAATATCAGTCTCACCATCTTCCTTGCTTCAAACCTTTTCACCCACCATGCATTTTTGGGGGATTTTTAATTGCAGTGACCATTTGAATTTGGGTGGAGATAGGGAGCTGTGTACATTTGAGGAAATGACGCACCAACATATTTTCTTGATTAGTACAAGTGTCAGAGGTTATGGGGAGAAGGCAGGAGAATGGGGTTAGGAGGGAGAGATAGATCAGCCATAATTGAATGGCAGAGTAGACTTGATGGGCCGAATCGTCTAATTTTACTCTTATCATCTATGATCTTATGACATCCCTATACTTCAGTCTTCACTGAAACACCTGGGCTGCTTGCAGAAATCCTGCTCACTAATAATTTCTGCACGATATTCATTCATTGAAAGCAATAATAATAAAAGTTTAGGACTTTTATCTTGATTCTTGGATCTCGACACCCTCTCCCTCAATTCTAACCAGGGACCTAAACTTTCCTTCCAGGTGAGGCAGAGATTAATTTGCACCTCCTCTAAACTCATCTGTTGCATTTAGTGTTCTCGATATGACCTCCTGTACATCGGTGAGACTAAATACAGACTAGGCGACCACTTTGTCGAGCGTCTGCACCATGTTCATCATGGCCAAAACACAGCCATGATTGGGCAAAAGTTCCTGCTTCTAGTTCTTATGTGTAGGGAAAAAACTGCAGATGCTGATTTAAATCGAAGGTAGACACAAAATGCTGGAGTAACTCAGTGGGTCAGGCAGCATCTCGGGAGAAATGCTGCCTGATACCATCGAGTCTGAAGAAGGGTTTCGACCCGAAACGTCATCCATTCCTTCTCTCCTGAGATGCTGCCTGACCCGCTGAGTTACTCCAGCATTTTGTGTCTACCTTCTAGTTCTTATGTTCTTATTTAGTGTAATTATTGTGTTTAAATGGAGACTGGAACAGCTGGGTTAGAGAAAAAAGTTAAATGGTGATCTGACCAAAATATTGAAGATTATTACCTATCGTTACAGAAACAACCAAGAAAGTGGCAGTGCTTTCCCCAATCACCATTCCACCATATTTTAGGGTGGTCGAATTGTAATTTTTTTTCTTTTTTCTTGAAGGCAAAAACTCAACAGGAGGCTAATGCCCTGACGTATAGAGATCATGAAATGACCAGAGAGAAGGGCACAAATAAAGATATTCTGAAACATGAAGTACCTGAACTCAAGGTAAAGAATAGTCTTACCAAACAAGTGACAAGAATATATATCCTTTCATATATGTCATATATATAAATATACAGATTGATTAGTAGGACTAGATGTTACAATCCCTAAGGTTTGCACTACAACTGACTGGTGTTGTTCTTGGGGGTGACCACTAGGTGATGTTGCTACCATTCAGACACATCTTCAGTTGTGTACCTCAACGTCACTGGGTGTTTCGGCCTTTTATCACAAGACACCCTCAGTCGAGGCAGGCCCACCGCAGGGTGATCATCCCTGGGTGTGTGTCATATATATATACACACACACACACACACACACACACACACACACACATATATATATATATACACACACACACACACACACACACACATATACATATATTTCATATATGTACAGTCTGAAGTAGGGTCTCGACCCAAAACGGCACCCATTCCTTCTCTCCAGAGATGCTGCCTGTCCCGCTGAGTTACGCCAGGATTTGTGTTTATTTCCTTTCATATATGTTGATCTGTCCTTAATATTCAGCAATAATTCCAGATTCTGTCACAATAAAGTGTGGGCGAAGGAAATTATTATATGTTGAAGTTTGCAGTGGTTTGAGTATCAGAGAATGCTGATACAGGGGTACAACAGACAAGTATAAAGTATAAACACTATATTAGCTTTTTGCACAGTTGTTTAAGCACAAAAGGAATGATTTGCTGAAGTTGGATAAGGCTCACATGAGATTGTATCTCAAGTTTTGGGCACAATTCTGACCTTCATATCTCTAGAATGATATGCTTGGCTTGGAGACAAAGCAATGGAAGTTTTATAGAGATTAGGACTTCACCTTTAATTTATGGGATGACTGTTCAGTAATTTGACAACAGTGGGGAAGACACTGTTCATGAATCTGGAGTTACATGCATTCAACCTTTGCATCTTCTGTCCTATTGGAGAAGGGAGAATCGGGAATGACTGGAATGTAAATGGTACTTGATTATTGTAGCTGTTTTGCCAAAGCAATGTGAAGTGTTGATGGAGTCAATTGTGGGAAGGATGGTTTCCCTGATGGACTGGGCTGCATCCATAACTTTCTGTAATTTCTTGTGGTCTTGGGCAGAGCAGTTGCCAAAGCAAGTTGTAATGCAAGCATCTCAATATGATGCTTTCAACAATGCACTTGTAGAAGTTTGATAAGAGTCATGAACTTGTGGGGGTGTGGGGGGTGGAAGGAAATGTCACATTGCAATATCTGGCACCATTTAACCTTTGCTCTCCTGGTGATCTCCGGTTTTATTACCCAGTGCAGTGCTGTTTTGAAACCATATACCTCCATATTCAGGGACAGTTTCTTCCCAACTATTATACCCTTTATCCTATATCTGTACACTGTGGACAGCTTGTTTGTAATCATGTATCATCTTTTTGCTGACTGAATAGCACGCAACAAAAAATTTCAAGAGTCAAGAGAGTCAAAGTGGTGTATTGTCAAATGTCCCAGACAGAACAATGAAATTCTTCCTTGCAGCAGCACAACAGAATATGTAAACATAGTACTCAGAGTACTCCAGTACATATTATAGACAATAGACAATAGACAATAGATGCAGGAGGAGGCCATTCGGCCCTTCGAGCCAGCACCGCCATTCAATGTGATCATGGCTGATCATTCTCAATCAGTACCCCGTTCCTGCCTTCTCCCCATACCTTCTCCCCATATAATATACCAAAAAAGAACAATAAAATATACCAAAAAATAATGGTTTTTTCCACATAAGTGACATATAATTGTAAAGGCTCTTCCACATTTCGTAAAACCTACATTGTCACTGGGAAAATAAGTACATGGCTCTGATTGTTCAGGTTAAAGATTAGATTGTACAGCTAAAATAGACTTTAATTTTGACTTTGGTTTCAGAAGCCTGAATATGAGACGAAACAAAGTGACAGGCAACATGTGAAGCAAAAAGCAAAGACTAGGCATAGCTCTGGAAAAAGATCTCAGCCACCCACTGATATGGTAAAGAAACGTAAGGGCCTACAATGGATTGCTGTACAGTTCTTGCAGGGTTGACAATGCAGAGTGCTCTAATTTCATTATTCTGATCCCTTTCGCCAGTCATTACTAATTTTACTGTATCGTATCTTAGCACATCTATTGCGCCTGGTACTGTGCACGGTTAGCATTGGTTGAAGTGCTGATTGCATTAATGCATGGATACACGGCTGCTACTAGCATTGTTTTGGATACATTTCTTGCACAGGTTCAAATATAATGACGACCACTGGCAGAATCCCAGGTGATTGAGCTCTCCTTAGTCTTCAGGCATGGCTCTGAAATGAGATAGGAAGAAACAATCTGGTCACGTTGTCACACGCGGACAGCAGGCGCAGCAGGCAGAGAGTCAAACGGCAGTGGGAAGAGTTGTTAGTGAGATCATTCTTTCTTCCCCCTGTTCCAGTCGGGCAGAAGGTACAGAAGCTTCAAAATATGCACCACTAGACTCAGAAACACCTTCTACGCCCCTGTTACCTGAATGGTCCTTTCATAAGCTGATGTACAGTACTGCTACATCAGATGGGGCACAGTGGAAGGGGGGAATGGGAGGGGAGTTAGTGGGGGGGGGGGAGAAGGGAGAGGGCGAGGGTGTTTTAAATACTTAAAATTAGTGAATTCAATGTTCATACTATTAGGTTGCAAGCTAACCAAGCAGAAGATGATGTGATGTTTCTTCAGTTTGTGTGTGGCCTCACTCTGCTGGAGGCCCAGGATAGAAAGGTCAGTATGGGGATAGGGAGAGAGTTGGAATGGTTAGAAACTGCGAGATCTCATAGGCCTTGGCGGACCAAGTGAAAGTGTTTGACAAAACGGTCGTTGTGGCTGTGCTTGGTCTCGCTGATGTACAGGACCAGATTGGGAACCAAATGTAGTAGATGAGGATAGAGAACGTGCACGTGAACCTCTGTCTCACCTGGAAAGACTGTTATAGTTTCTGGATGATAGTGATGGAGGACGTATACAGGCAGGTGTTACATCTCTTGGGGTTGTAGGGGAATATACCTGGGAATCAGGTGGTTTGGGTGGGAAGGAATGAGGGAATCAAGGAGTTGCAGCAGAAACGGTCTCTGCAGATGGCAGAAAGGGTGGGGATGGGAAGATTAGACTGGTGGTGGGATCACGTTGGAGGTGACAGAAGGGTCAGGCGATGATGTTTTGGATGCAGAGCTGGTGGGGTGAAAGGTGAGGTCCTTTCAATCCTTGTTCCATTTGGGGGAAGGGGGAGTGAGAACAGAACTACAGGACACAGAGGAGAAGTAGGTGAGGGATCCATCAGGGATAGCAGAGGGAAAGTCACGTTTACTAAAGAATGAGAACATCTCAGATATCCTAGAATGGAAAGCCTAATCTTGGGAGCAGATGCAGTGGAGATGGAGAAATTGAGAGTAGAGGATAACATCTTTGCAAAAGGCAGGTTGGAAGGAAGTGTAGTTCGGATAACTGTGGGAGTCGGAGGTTAGTAGTAGGTATCAGTTAATGGTCTGTTCCCTATGATGGAGGCACAGAGAAATTTGTCGAAAGGGATAAGGGATGTCTTTACTCTGTAGTTCTATAACTGCCACCTCCAATGTCTAGGTTTAACACAAATAAATTTCAATAATTTGTCTTTTGTTAATAGGTATATAACTGTAAACTATGTTAATGTTACGCATGTGTCTATGTTCTGTGTGTGTGTGTGTGTGTGTGTGTGTGTGTGTGTGTGTGTGTGTGTGTGTGTGTGTGTGTGTGTGTGTGTGTGTGTGTGTGTGTTTGTTTGTTTACTGCTCTGACAGTGTGTGTGCCTGCATGTGTTTGTTTACATATGTGTATGTATGTATTATACACGTATGTGCATGTGTGCCTCAGTGTATCCATGTGTGCGAGTGTAACTGTCTTTGCAAGCATGCAAGTAAGTTGTATGTGTTTGAGAGTGTGTGTCTGGCATGTGTATGTTTGTGTCTCTGTGTCTATGCACATGTGTGCATGCTCATGTGCATGTATGTGTGTTTCTCTGTGTGTCCGTCTATCTATGAAAGCAAATGGGACAGGGAAATTGGAGATAGTAAAATTATTATTTTGCTTTTATTTTGAAGCCCACTCCTGAAGCTCGTAGATATGGTACCATTGGAGAAAATGCTAACAGAACAGATGGAAACAAAGATAAATCTATGGGAGAGTACTCAAAGAAAAAGGAAGATCCCAGATATGAAAATATTGGAAAAAGCAGCAAAGTTACAAAAGAAACACCAAAGAAAGCTGGACCAAGTGGAAGGCAGGTAATAACAGATTATTTTAACGAGAAAATAAACCAAATAATTGCAAGTCCTTTGCTCCCTGAAACTAGCAAGGCAAATAGAACGCGTGATAAAGAAGGCAAATAGTATACTTGCCTTCATCAGTCGTAGCACAGAGTAGAAGAGCCAGGAAGTCATGCTGCAACTTTATAAAACTTTAGTTAGGCTGCATTAGGTGTGCAGTTCTGGTCACCCCATTACAAGGAAGGATATGGAGGCCAAAGAGAGGATGCAGAAAAGGTTTACCAAGATGCTGCATGAATCAGAGGATATTAGCTATAAAGAGAGGTTGGACAAACTTGAGTTGTTTATAAAATTATGAGAGGAAGAGAAAGGTTTGAGAGTCAGTATCCTTTCTTCCCTAGGTGGATATGTCAAGTACTAGAGGGCACAGTTTTAAGATGAGAGGGGCAATGTTTAAAGAAAATGTGTCGATCTTTTCCACGTGGTGTCCATGTGTGTGCAAGTGCATATGTCTTTGTTGTGCACATGTTGTATGTGTTTGTGTGTGTGTGTGTGTGTGTGTGTATGTGTGCATGTGTGTTTGTGTCGGTGTGTTTGTGTCTGTGTGTGTCTGCACATGTGTGCATGCTCATGGGTGTTCCTAAATGTGTCCGTGTGTGTCCATCTGTCTATGAATTATTATTTTGCTTTGATTTTGTAGCCAACTCCTGAAGATCGTAGATATGGTAGGATTAGAGGAAATGCTAACAGAACAGATGGAGACAAATATGAATCTATTGGAGAGAATACTAAGAAGAAGGGAGATCCCAAATATGAAAATATTGGAGAAAGCAGCAACGTTACAAAAGAAACTCCAAATAAAGCTGGACCTAGTGGAAGGCAGGTAAGAATAGATTGTCTTAATGAGGAAATGAACTAAATCATTGCAAGTCCTTCGTTCCCTGAAACTAGCAAGCCAAATAGGAAGCGTGATAAAGAAGGCAAATAGTATTCTTGGCTTCATCAGCCGGGGCACAGAGTAGGAGCCAGGAAGCCATGTTGCAGCTGTATAAAACTTTAGCTAGGTTGCATTTGGAGTATTGTGTTCAGTTGTGGTTGCCCCTTCACAAGGAAGTATATGGAGGCTTTGGAGAGAGTTTGCAGAAAAGGTTTACCAAGATGCTGCATGGATCAGAGGATATTAGCTATAAGTAGAGGTTGGACAAACTTGGATTGTTTATTAAATTATGAGAGGAAGAGAAAGGTTAGAGAGTCAGATTTCTTCTCTTCCCAGGGTGGATAATTCAAATACTAGAGGGCATGGTTTCAAGGTGAGTGGGGCAACGTTTAAAGGAAATGTGTGGATATTTTTGACACAGAGTGGTGGGTGCCGATAACACTCTGCCAGGGCTGGCAGTGGAAGCAGATACAATGGTGGCATGAAAGGGTTTCAGATATGAACATGGGCATGCAGGGGATAGTGGGAAATGATCATGTACAGCAGAAGGAAGTTGTTTCATTTGGCATCATGTTCAGCGTCAACATTGTGGGACAATGAGCTTGTCCTGTGTTGTACTCTACTGAGTTCTGTGTGCTCTCTGTTAAAACAAACACTCAGAATGTTTTAAAATGCCTCATCACGTCAATGGTCAGTGATCAATGCAGCTTTGTTGTCACATGTGGAAATGCAGAGCAACATTCTTTCTGTGCATACAGTTCAGTAATGTATTGCCATACCTAAGCACAATGCCCAAATAACAAAGTGTACAGAAATAGTCCACTGCAAGAGGCTCCAGGTTGGCGCCAGTTCAGCCTCCCTCTAGGTCTTATAGAGCGGAACCCGATCCAGGCGAGCCCCAGGCTGCAGCAGGGCTTCCAGCCGTTACCTCCATCCAGATTGTCCAGCGAACTGTTGTCCCTCTCCTTACCTGTCCACCTTTGTGCCCTGCAGCACTTCCCTCAGCCGACTTTGAGAGCGCTTGAAGGCAAGACCCTGGTTCACTCTCCTACCAGCCATGCTCCTCATGTCCATGGTCACCAGCTCTCTCCTCCGGTCTCTGGACTTTAGGGGAGGAGCAGGGGCCTGCTTGGCACGGGGTCCGCCATGTCTTGCACGTCCGGCCACGGGAAGGAATCATCTTTGAAGTGTGATGATTGTTGTTACATAGACAAATTGAACTTGACCAAAATTTGTCCCAGATACCAAATATTATGAATTGGGAAATTGGTTTGTTCCTCGTGATGTTAATTGGTCAGGAAATGAATAGAACCTCTTTGAACATTTGCTCAAGAAGCAGATAATCGTTCAGCATAATACTTCATCAGAAACATGGTGTCTCTGTCATTACAGTTGTCCTAGAGAACAGAACTGGAAAGTGAGTTGAAGTTCTAGAGAAGAAAACTGAACAGATTTTGATTGAACTTTATCTTCCCAACAACCATTACTGCAAAAGAAAAGGTACAAAGTCCTGAAATAACCCAGTGGGTCATACAGCATCTCTGGATAACATGGATAGATGACATTTTGGATCGGGACACTTTGGGTCTGAAGAAGGATCCCAACCCAAAAAGTCACCTATCCCAATTGAATCTGAAGAAGGGTTCCAACCCAAAACATTATCTATCCATGTTCTCCAGGGATGCTGCCTGGCCCGCTGAGTTACTCCAGCACTTTGTGTCTTTTTTTTGGTAAAAGGGCATCTGCAGTTCTTTGTTGCTAGCCATTACTGTGGCTTGGAAGTGCCACGGAAGCAGGAAAAAAAAGATGACTTTTTTCAGAGACCTGTGTTCTCTGGCCAGCGGTCTACCTAAAATCTATGGAGAGGGGGAAAGGTTATTGTTCATTACAAAGAATGGCCATTTACGATTTGGTTAGCATCCAAAAGCCATTTTTATATCAATCAACACTGCCACCATTGCTTTATCAAGGTGGTTAAAGCAGAGTCTGGAAAGCAATACCTAAGGAGACCAGGTAATGATGGAAAGCTAAAAGAAATCTGCAGATGCCAGAAATCTGAAACAAACCCAGATAATGCTGGAAGAATTCAGTGGATCAGGCAGTAACTACGGAGCGACATTTGATAAAATACATCTCTTGATGCTCCTGAACACATCACCAGTGATTTATCCTGGGGTCATTGGGTGTTTTGGGTCTTTCAACATCAGACACCCTCGCCCAGGCGACCCAGCCGTGGTTGATCAGACCACGACTTGTGTTCAGCTGGCATTTGCTCCTCCCCATGAACCTCCTCTCCTGATCCAGAGCCATCTCAAGGCTTTCTCCGCTGCCTCTGTGGTATTCTTGATGGCAAACACTTAATGTTTTAGGTTTTATCAGCATAATCAAAAGTCTTCAACCTAAAACATATTTCTGCTATCTGACCTATTGTGTATTTCCAGTATTTTCTGTTCTAATTCTGGGCGATGCCTTTGTTGTTTTGTGGGTTAAAATCCCTTGCTGCTTCCATCTATTTTCCTTGGTAACTCTAATGACTTCCTAGATCTTGCTTTTGCAATTGCTGGAGGATTCCTTCTGCCTGAGGGAATTTCTCCTGCTTACGCAATTGGCAAGTTGCTGATAAGCTGTATGAATATTCCCGCAAAGCAGCTTGCATATATAAATAAGGGCTGTGACAAAGGTGAAGTGGATCTGATGAGCTAACGACCATTGTAAAAGAGACACAATTATCAATTTTCTGACCTGAACATTAGGAGAAAGTATGAACCACTCAAACTGACAGATAGGGGATACAATGGAACAAGGGAGTAGACATGGATTCACCATCACATAATAGGACTAGTTTCAGAAGTTCATCTTATTTTTTTAACTGAACAAATCCATCAACCATTTCACCTCTGGTTGGGGGCATGAAATACAGCATTAAGCAGCCTCAGCAAATTATACACTCCCTTTGAAATTCATTCCATTGACTTTATATCCTATCACTCTTCCAAGAAGACAGAATTATTACTACACGATGAAGGATACCGTTCATCAAAATTCAATCATTATGCCGATACAGTCCAAAATCACAGAGTGATGGAGCAGATAGATGAGATGTTTTTACATTCGGAGGCCACTCAAATGCTTATCTCTCTCTCTCTCTCTCTCTCTCTCTCTCTCTCTCTCTCTCTCTCTCTCTCTCTCTCTCTCTCTCTCTCTCTCTCTCTCTCTCTCTCTCTCTCTCTCTCTCTCTCTCTCTCTCTCTCTCTCTCTCTCTCTCTCTCTCTCTCTCTCTCTCTCTCTCTCTCTCTCTCTCTCTCTCTCTCTCTCTCAATCTCTCAGTATGTAATGTTAAATCTAGCAACTATATACACAACTTACCAAAGTATCTTGAAGATAAGCCATTGATCTGAAAGGTTGCTCCAATTTCCTCTCTACTAGTGCTATTGAAGACTTCCAGCATTTCTTATTTTCAGCATGCTCCAGCTAGTGATTGCTCAATTGTTCTACAGGAAAAATGTTCCCAATGTTGGGGGAGTCCAGAACCAGGGCACACAGTCCAAGAATAAAGGGAAGGCCATTTAAAACTGAGGTGAGAAGAAACGTTTTCACCCAGAGAGTTGTGAATTTGTGGAATTCTCTGCCACAGAAGGCAGTGGAGGCAAATTCACTGGATGAATTTAAAAGAGAGTTAGATAGCGGTCTCGGGGCTAGTGGAATCAAGGGATATGGGGAGAAGGCAAGCAGAGGTTACTGATTGTAGATGATCAGCCATGATCACAATGAATGGCGGTGCTGGCTCGAAGGGCCAAATGGCCCCCTCCAGCACCTATTTTCTATATTTCTGTTTCTATTAACAAGACAATGATTACAATCTGTAAGAACTAGGCATTCAATAAGATTTTAAACACATCACATATCAAATTAAATTCTATTTGAAGAATTAGTCTGAAAAAGTGTCCTGACCTGAAACTTCACTGATCCATGTTCTCCAAAATTGCTGCGTGTTCTTTTGTGTCCTGTTTTTGCAAACCAGCACCTACAGTTCCTTGTTTCTAAGTTTTGAGTTAGTTTGTCACCAATCCAGTTTGTGAAAGGTCCTATATTGTTTTGATCCGCACCATTTTAAAACTTCATTTTCCATAGTTCACTTTAAACAGGTGCAAGAAAACCATCATGTAAATTTGTGTTAGCTTCTTAATCATTATAATTAATCAGCAGAAATTTTAGGCACCATGTTATAGGAAAGATATTGTCAAGTATGAAAGGGTTCAGAGAAGATTTACGAGGATGTTGCCAGGACTAGAGGGTCTGAGCTATCGGGAGAAGTTGAGTAGGCTGGGTCTCTATTCCTTGGAGCGTAGGAGTACGAGGGGTGATCTTATAGAGGTGTATAAGATCATGAGAGGAATAAATTGGGTAGATGCCCAGAATCTCTTGCCCAGTGTAGGGGAATCAAGGACCAGAGGACATAGGTTCGTGAAGGGGAAAAGATTTAATAGGAATCTGAGGGGTAACTTTTTCACACAAAGAGTGGTGGGTGTATGGAACAAGCTGTCAGAGGAGGTAGTTGAGGCTGGAACTGTCCCAACGTTTAAGAAACAGTTAGACAGGTACATGGATAGGATAAGTTTGGAGGGATATGGACCAAATGCAGGCAGGTGGGACTAGTGTAGCTGGGACATGTTGGCTGGTGTGGGCAAGTTGGGCCGAACGGCCTGTTTCCACACTGTATCACTCTATGACTACACAGTGATACATAAGAATGTGAGTAGCCCAATAAATCTCTTGCTATTACTGAATTCAAAAAACACACTCAAAAAGTTGATATGAGGAGCAAAAATACAAGAGAGAAGATGAAAAATCAAATTGCTAGGACAGAACAAGCAGACAGATGTCAAAACAAAACATCATACACTGTTGTCTATGACATAATTAGAATTTGACTATAGGAAATATGGTTTGCATTCTATTGCAAACTGTTGTGCGATTTATTGCATGCTACAACGACAGTAAACAAACAATTGTTAGTATAATTCAACAGATAAGCGAAGATTTTTCTCAATAAACTATCATAGGGACAAAAAAACAGTTGTGTCATTATGCAAAATTTAATTCCTGTCCCTATCAAGAACCATTCTTGTTTTTAATTGACGTGCTTAAAATGTGTGAAAAATAACCATTGCTGAAGTATCCGCGTTATGATGATAAAATGTCCTACACCTGGTTACAGAAGTGACCTACCCACCAGTCATTGTATAGTACAATTATGACAACATAGGGTGGTATAAGTGCAACCCTGAGTGAATGATTTGCTGCTATAATGTATACTTACAGTCAGTGCTGGCATTAAGCAAAGCTAAAGCAAAGCTGTTTTGGTCATGTCAACTAGTTGATCAGTTGATTTACATCCAAGAGCCTAATGTGGGAAATTGGAGCCTTTTCAGTATCCATTCTGACCACCACTTAAAATGACCGGAGCAATAGGCTTTGTCAAGTCGAGGCTAAATTCATTTGTAAGTACTCTTAATTGTGAAATGTGATTCTGGCTTGTGAACCTCTCTTTGTGATACGCTACAGGAGGCCTAGAATTCCCCAATTCTGCAGAAGGAAATATCATGTTAGCATTTGACAAAGCATAAAGGCTCTCAAAAGATAGCTTGGAGATACACTCACGTGCGTGGTTCCCTGCGGAATTTGGAAGCACGTTTAAGTGTCATAAATTTCCTGGGTGGTTTCTCATAGTTGAAGGGGACAGAGTCACAGCTTTCCAATTACTCCCTGGGCATCTTTGTCGTCCTGTGCCACTCCTTGGTGCCAGCTGCTAACCAGCAAAAAAGCAACTTTTGATAGACACCAGAGTGTGTGGACAATGGCAGCTTTGGATCACAGGGGAGCTGGACAGGTGAGGAGAATAAACATTCACTGGGCTCTGGCAAGTCCTTTGAGAAAAAAATGTTTGCAATTCTTTGAGATATGTATAACAGTTTGTGCATGTCTATTAGTGGATAATGATGGAAGATATCAAACTAAGATTTTTGAGATCTGTTTACTTCCCCTTCTACTCTTTAGAGCACAGAATATAGAATAGAGAACAGCACAGCACAGGAACAGGCCCTTTGGCTCAAAATGTCTGTACCGAACATGATGCCAAGACCAAATCTTATTTGCCGGCACAAAATCCATATCCCTTCGTTCTCGACTTATTCAAAAGTCTCTTAAAATCCACTATCGTATCTGCCTAAACCACCATCCCCAGCAGTGCCTTCTAGGCATTGACCACCCTTAGTGTAAGAAATTTACCCCACACATCTCCTTTAAACTTTGCCTCTCTCATCTTTAAGCTACACCCAGTAGTATTTGACTTTTCCATCCATGGAAACCATAAATGCAGCAATTCCAACCATTGTCCATGTCCATCCACCCCCCCCCCCCCCCAAACACACACACACACACCTTCTCCCAACATTTAATTTGCTTCTTTTCCCATTTCTTATCGATATTTTCTCCCTTCTCTATTCCATTTTAGTTATAAACCATTTTAACCTTTTCCAAAACAAAAAGACTGTGGATTATGGGAACAAAAACAAAAAATACTTAAAATACTCAGTGGAACTCATAGTTTTAACACGGAGAGAACACAGTTAATATTTCAGATAGATTATACTTTATCAGGGCATTCATTTGCCTCCCTCCTGCTGAATTTCTCTGTGCTCCCCATAACCTCTCATGCTTGAGAATAGTTGCTCAATATGGGCACAATTTCCCCATTGATCTCCTCCCTTTCCCCGAAGCATTTTCTTTTTTTTTTTCCAGTGCTAGTCCTCTTAGGCTTGTAGAACTTTATAGGATCAAATTAAAGACTTTTTAAGGTTATACATCTGAGACTAAGAAAGGCACACAACTAATGAAGAACATTTGAAGGTTTCCTACATTATTTCAGCTTAAGAACACTGCAGACCACTGAACTGGCATTGGGTCTGAGAGAATGTTAAATAAAACATGGGGGACAATTGAGAGGCAAATGAGAAAAGGGAGGGTCGCCCACATGGTATTTTGGTGTTTTTTTATTTATGTATTATGTTTTCAAAGGTTTGTCTATATCTTAAAATTCTTCATTAATTCTCTTTTTAAAACAATGTGGGACAAGCAATTCCATGCCTTAACTATCCTTTGCCCCAAGCAATACCCCAACCTCTTCAAATATGGTGATCTTAAACATAACACTAACTCACTCAGCTTTGAGCAGAAATAGTTTTATCAAAATGATTTTTTTATCAAAAGCTTTCATATTACTGTATAAATCGTTCTTCGTCTAAAAGGAGGTAGATTTTTAATCTATCCTCATTGCCAAAGCTATATGTCTCCAAAATTTTGACACTTTTAGTAAATTAAAATGCAAAACCTGTTATAATCTACTGGCCTTGGTTGCTAATCCTGTCATTGTGAGTCTCCCACCAGCCTCCATCTCACTACATTGTTTCACCTGTGTGCTTGCCTTCCAACCTATTTGCCACCATATTCCACCTGCCCTTCTTTCCTTTCCTTTTCAGCCATTCTCTGCTCCCCCCCGCATCATCTCATCTCTTCCTTCATCCTTTTTCTCAACTTGCCCAGCTCCTCTTCTGCTCCTCCTGTTCACCATGCCATTCTAAATTCCCTTTCCTCACTGTACCTCCTGTGTTCCTCCTCAAGACCCTTCCATCTCTCCATCTTTTCTCTTGGAATTGAGATAAATATTGGTGCAATAGAAGTGATTGTGGGTGAAATCCTAATAGAGGGAGGGTGGGTAGTGGGTATGTGCAGTGATGGGACAGGGCTTGCAATTGTAAACACAGGGTGTGCATGCAAAACACAGTCTTAAGTGATGGAGGGGGGCAGTAGACTATGATCAGGAGATAATTGTTTGGAGGTGACTCACTTGTGTGGGTACTCGAGCCTCTAACCTGCTCCTGTGAACATTATATTTACCTGACAAAACTAGTTAAGTTTCTGTCAACGGTGACCTCTCGATATTGACCAGGGGGGTAGCAATTCCATTCCATGCTCATGAAAAGTAAATGGACATCCTTGCTGAAAATGGTCATTCCCTGGCATTTTCACGGAACAAGTTTAATATTTAACATTCTATTATAGTTCTTTTTGGTCATGCCTGCATATTACCTAGGTATTGCTGTGCACAAGCATGTACTGCTTTATTTTTCTCTTGCCTAGTACCTTGTACCGGGCCCTTGTGAGACCGCACCTGGAGTACTGTGTGCAGTTTTGGTCTCCAAATTTGAGAAAGGATATTCTTGCTATTGAGGGCGTGCAGCGTAGGTTCACTAGGTTAATTCCCGGAATGGCGGGACTGTCATATGTTGAAAGGCTGGAGCGATTAGGCTTGTATACACTGGAATTTAGAAGGATGAGGGGGGATCTTATTGAAACATATAAGATAATTAGGGGATTGGACACATTAGAGGCAGGAAACATGTTCCCAATGTTGGGGGAGTCCAGAACAAGGGGCCACAGTTTAAGAATAAGGGGTTGGCCATTTAGAACGGAGATGAGGAAGAACTTTTTCAGTCAGAGAGTGGTGAAGGTGTGGAATTCTCTGCCTCAGAAGGCAGTGGAGGCCAGTTCGTTGGATGCTTTCAAGAGAGAGATGGATAGAGCTCTTAAGGATAGTGGAGTGAGGGGGTATGGGGAGGAGGCAGGAACGGGGTACTGATTGAGAGTGATCAGCCATGATCGCATTGAATGGCGGTGCTGGCTCGAAGGGCTGAATGGCCTACTCCTGCAACTATTGTCTATTGTCTATTGTCTATTGTTACAATTTGGAATTGCTTGGCAATAGAAGGGTGAACCTACAGGCAGAGGGACTGCACCTAAATATAAGTCTATATAAATATATTTTATTGATATGATTATTTTGAGTTAAGTATGGGATAAGGTAAAGTGATATTACATTACTAGCATATTTGCCTGTGGTTTTTTTCTGGAGTGTCAGAGGTTGAGGGAAATCCTGCTGGAAGTATATAAAATTGTGAGACATTGATAGGTAGATAGCCAGAACTCCAGGTGGAAATGCCAAAGACTAGAGGGTGTAACTTTAAAGTCAGAAGGGGAAAGTGCAAAGGAGATGTGCAGAACAAGTTTTTACACAGAGAGTGGCATATTGCTGAGAACATGCTTCTAGGGTTGATGTTGAAAGCAGGTACAAAAATAGTGTGTAAGAGGCTTTTAGACAGGCACATGGATGTGCAAGGATTGGAAAGAAATGGATCACATGCAAGCAGAGGAGAATCATTATGTTCATTATGTTCAGCAGAGACATTGTGGGTCGGAGAGCCTTTTCCTGTGCTGTACTTTTCTATATAGTCTCTGTCAAGAATCAAGAGGATGTCAAGAGTGTTTAATTGTTTTCTCTATCAACAATGGAACAATGAAATTCTTACTTGCGGCAACTTAATAGGCCTGCAAATGCAATACACACAGAACATATATAATAAACAAAACAATTCAATAAATTAATAACCACAGGACTAATGTCCTTTGTGCAACCAGAGAGTCCATAAAAGTTAATAGTTAAGGTTACTGTTGTGCAGTGTTCAAGAGCCTGATGATGGTTAGGAAGAAGTTGTTGTTCAACCTAGTGGTCCTGGTTTTATAGACTCCTATATGTTCTTCCTGATGGTAGGAGATGGGAGCATGGTCAGGTATATATGTTCCGACTTTAGTTAAAGTGGTGATCAAATGCCAGATCTGAAACCAAACAGAGTGTGAAGCATTACATTTCCTGGTCTGACCCCTTGCTTATCTACTCAACTGGGATGTAATGCTGAGGCTTTATTGGGCACTGGTCAGACTGCATTTGGAATCTCGTGAGCAATTTTAGCCCCATATCTGAGGAAGGATGTGCTGGCATTGGAGAAGGTCTGAAGGAGGTTTATGAGAATGACCCAAGGAATTATTGGGTTAACATATGATGAGCGTCTGACCTCTCTGAGCTTGCATGAGTTTAGAAGGATGAGGGGGGATTTCATTGAAACTTACCGAACAATGAAAGGCCTGGATAGAGTGGATGTGAAGAGGATGTTTCCACTAGTGGGAGAGTCTAGGACCAGAAGGTGCAGCCCCAGAATAAAAGGTTGTACCTTTAGAAAGAAGGTGAGGAGGGATTTCTTTATCCAGAAGGCAGTGATTCTGTGGAATTCAAAGCCACAGACCAAGACTTTGGGTATTTCTAAAGTGGAAATGGAAAGGTTCTTGATTAGTAAAAGTGTCAAATTTTACAGGGAGAAGGCAAGAGAAGGGGTTAAGAGGAAAAGATAGATCAGCCATGATTGAATGGTGGAGTAGACATGTGCTGAATGGCCTAATTCCACTTCTGTAATCTTATGAACATGAACTGGTGCAGGAAATAACATTAGAATCAGCATGAGTGTATTCTCAGGTCTTGTTATGAACTTGGTTTGAGAAGATTTTGTTTATTTAAGATGTTAAGATAGTTTTATTTTATGTTCTTGAAGTTAGGATATGATGCAGAAAAGGACGACTACGTTTTCTACGGTGAATACAGTGAGTGCCAATCTGTCAATGTAGCACCTCCACCTCCACCAAAACAGCTGACCGCGGCAGAACGGGAGAAGAAAAATCTGCAAAGAACCAATGTCATCGATGAGATAATAAACAGGGAACGAGACTACGTCAAGAACTTAAAGATCATCTATGAGGTATTTGTGGGTGTGGTGGGTGGTGCTGGAGTGAGGGGGGGGGAGGGGGGGCTATATTATCTTTGGGATTGTCCTCTTGAGAATTCTTCTTGCTGCCAAATTTTCTTCATAACTTGCCACCAAACAGTACTGGAATATTATAAGAAAATAACTGCAGATGCTGGTACAAATCGATTTATTCACAAAATGCTGGAGTAACTCGGGAGAGAAGGAATGGGTGACGTTTCGGGTCGAGACCCTTCTTCAGACTGATGTCAGGGGGGCAGGACATAGGAAGGATATAGGTGGAGACAGGAAGATAAAGGGAGATCTGGGAAGGAGGAGGGGAAGGGAGGGACAGAGGAACTATTTAAAGTTGGAGAAGTCGATGTTCATACCACTGGGCTGCAAACTGCCCAGGCGAAATATGAGGTGCTGTTCCTCCAATTTGCGGTAGGCCTCACTATGGCACTGGAGGAGGCCCATGACAGAAAGGTCAGACTGGGAATGGGAGGGGGAGTTGAAGTGCTCGGCCACCGGGAGATCATTTTGGTTAATGCGGACCGAGCGCAGGTGTTCAGCGAAGCAATCGCCGAGCCTGCGCTTGGTTTCGCCGATGTAAATAAGTTGACATCTAGTACTGGAATATTGTCCTGTTACTGTACTAATACAAAACCTAAATGGCTAAACATTAAAAAAATAATTGAAGGAAAAGTATAATTCTTGGTATTTGTTTATTATTGTCATATGTATCAAGGTACAGTGAAAAAACTTTGTTTCACGTGCTATCCAGGCAATTATACATTACGCATGTACATCAGGCAGCGCAAAAGAGAACAAAAAAAACAGAGTGCAGAAAATAGTGACACAGCTGCAGAGAAAGTGCAGATAAGAAAAAGTGCAAGGGCTGCAACAAGGTAGAATGGAAGATCAGGAATTCATCCTCAGCATTCAGATGTCCATTCAATATTCTGATAACAGCAGGAAGAAGTTGTTCTTGAATCTGGTGGTACTTGGTTTCAACCTCTTGTATCTTCTGCCTGATGGGAGAGGGGTGAAGAGAGAATGATTGTGGTGCGAGTGGTCCTTGATTGTGTTGGCTGTTTTCCTGAGACAGTGTGAAATATAGAAGGAGTTGATGGGGTGAGGCTCGTTTGAGTGATAAGATAACTACTCCCCACAACATCACGAGGAATAGTATTTGGATAGGATGCTCTCTATGGTGCACCAGTAGAAATTTGTAAGTCATTGGAGACAAGCCTTCTGAGTACAGGTGTTGCTGTACTTTCTTGGCCATAGCATCAATATGGTTGGATCAGGAGAAATTATTAGTGATCTTTACACCAAGGAACTTGAAACTCTCAACCGTATCGACTTCAGCACCATTAATGCAAAATGAGGTGTGTCCTACACTCTGCTTTATGAAGTCAACGACCAACTCTTCCATATTGTTGACATTAAGGTAGAGGTGTTGTCCTGATACCTTGCTGCTAATCTCTCTTCTCTCCCTGTAGTTGGTCTCATCATAGTTTGAGATCTGACCCACTGAGTTGGTATCATCTGCAAACATAAGTGAAGTTAGAGCAGAATTTGGCCACACACCCTTGGGTATATAGGGAGTATAACAAGGAACTAAGACCACAGTCTTGTGGACATTGTCAATTATCACGGAAGATGTTTTGTCTACCTATCCTTAATGATTGCAACCTATTGGTCAGGAGGTCAAGGATCCAGTTGCAGAGGAAGGTGCTGAGTCCTAGGTCTCTGAGTTTGGAGATGACTGTTTAAATCAGATTCCCAATGCAATGATAGTTTTAGTGAACAATTCTTCCCCATGTTTCCGTGTATGTGGTGTGCTCATGCTTGTGGCAATATTTTATGCACTAACCCTGCAGGCAATATTCATATGAAGGCTCCATGCTGAAATTCTACCACATATTTCTGTTTCTTACACAACTTTATCCACCAACAATAATGGCGGGTTTTACAGCACCATCTGACTTTGGACTTTGGAAGCAATTATCAGTTACTTGCACCTTTGAAAGGGAGTTGAATGCAGGTTGGCCCAAGGAATGCTGGTGTAAATGGTGTGAGGAATGTGGGTGAGACCTGAACAACACTCTATCCTTATTTCTTCTTTGCTATGGGAGCTTCAGCGATGATCCTTGGATTCCAGCACAATAATGATCAGAAGTAAAGGGTCTAGAGTCAACTCAGACCTCCTGTCGGACATTGGAGAAAGAAGGGAGAAGCAGGTGTACATAGGTAAACCCTATTCCTTGTATCTATATATAGCCGTTGCTTCCATGATCCTCTTGGCTGAATATACATCTAATAACATAACACTGATCATTTTATCTAATTGCCTTGGGTTTCCTGCTATGTATTGCTGTTCCGCTTGCTTTTGCCTGCCTCAGTATTTCTCCCTTTTCCACAAAGGTTCAGCTGAGTTTGTGGATAGTTGTGTATGAAGGAACTGCAGATGCTGGTTTAAACCAAAGATAGACACAAAACGCTGGAGTAACTCAGCGGGGCAGGCAGCATCTCTGGAGCAAAGGAATGGGTGATGTTTCGGGTTGAGACCCTTCTTCAGACTGATGTCAGGGGGAAGGAGATACATACATGAGGAAGTGTGAAGGTGTGAAAACAGGGCAAAGGGAATGGAGATCAAGGAGAAAATGTAGAATAGACCATTGTAGCTAGGAAAAGGTAACAACAAAGCAAACAGATAAAATGTAGTCAGAGACGGTAAGACTGGTCGTAGAACTGGGAAGGGGGAGGGATGGAGAGAGAGAGAGAGAAAGCAAGGTTTACTTGAAGTTAGAGAAGTCAATGTTCATACTGCTGGGGTGTAAGCTGCCCAATCAAAATATAAGATGCTGTTTCTCCAATTTGTGTAGTTGTGTCCTTGCAGTCATGGAGATTGCAGATGGTTTTGAAGGGAAGCAAAGCTGCTCTGGGGCTAGATGGCCCTGTTCATGGGGCTAGATGCTCTGGGGCTAGATGGCCCTGTTCATGGGGCTAGATGCTCTGGGGCTAGATGGCCCTGTTCATGTGGCTAGATAGCCCTGTTCATGGGGCTAGATGCTCTGGAGCTAGATGGCCCTGTTCAGGCTGCATCATCTCTCGATGAGTCTACAGATTGAGCTAGTTTGCTGAGGGAAAGCTGCGAGAGTGCCAATGGTGGGACATGAATGTTGTTGTCCTGAGAGAGACTATCTCATTCTTCCTCCACAATTACTTGCACTCTCTAAGGCCAGGGATCTTGCACTCTAATGGAGAATGGATCATAACACTATTGTTCAAATTTTGAGACCCTTGGCGACAGTGGAATGCAGGGACAACTTGACAGTAGACTGCACCCAGCGGCAGAACACTGAGCTGAGATGGCAACAAGCAACGACAGGCTGGTGGTAAGCCATGCTTTGAAGGTCGCAATCTGAGATTCCATTGAGATGTGTGCTGGGCTTCAACTGTGCTGCAATGCCAGCTGAGTGTGCCCAACAGCTGCCAGCTGGCATGTGTGTGGAATCAGATTTAAAAGCTTACATCTTTGAATGTAACTAAACATTCATTGAGCCCTACTGACTTATCAGTGTAGTTGAGTCCCCAATGAGAGTTACATTGTATGGTAAACCCTCATTATAACAGACCATGGGGGCATGTGGAATGGTATCCTTTATTGCCGATAGTCTGCTATAATCGAACAAGGGATTACCGAGTAATAGAGTATCATTGTATCTGTATATAACTTACATTTACACCTCACGCAGCCTGGGCAAGTTCACAAGCACAAACAAGGTCGAGTCGCACCCTGGCCACTCCGTCCTCTCGCCTCTCCCATCAGGCAAGAGGTACAGAAGTGTGAAAACGCACACCTCCAAAGTCAGGGATAGTTTCTTCCCAGCTACTATCAGGCAACTGAACCATCCTACCAACAACTAGAGAGCAGTCCTGAGCTATTATCTACTTCATTGGGGACCCTAGGACAATTTTTAGACCCTAGGCCTTTTCCTTTCACTAAATGTTATCCCCTTTATCATATATCTATACACTGTGGATGGCTCATTTGTAATCTTGTCTTTCCATTGACTGGTTAGCGGACGACAAAGCTTTTCACTGTACACGTGACAATAAACTAAACTAAACTAAACTAAACCAAAAGCTAAACAGTAGTAGAACCAAAGAACTGCAGCTGCTGGTTAATACACAAAAGGACACAAAGTGCTGAAATAACCCAACAGGTCAGACAGCATCTCTCTGGAAAAAAATGGGTACGTGAAGTTTTGTGTTGAAACCCATCTTCAGACTTTCGGGATCTGGAACAGGGCCTGGAATCCAGGTAAGTTGCGGGCTCTGGCCTGTTGGTGGCTGGGTGAGAGGTGATGATCGGCAGAGCCAGTGGTCGTGGCCTGTGGGGGGATGGAGCACAGGTAAGGGTTGGCGTTGGCAGAGGTGGAAGCAAGCGCGATCTGGAAGCGGCAACGGAGGTTGTACGGGGCCAGAGGTGGCGGCGAAGGCAGTAGGTCCATCCACTATAACCGAAATCCATTATTAAGAGTGCCATAATAACGAGGGTTTACGGTATTGTTCTCTTCTTTCTTGTTATAGGGAGATGTAGTGCAATGTATGTTCAATAGCTGTGAGGTTATAAACAAAGATACTAGAGGAACAAGATGGACCACTGTTGAAATCGCCTATACTGAAGTGTAATGCACAAAGGAGCGGAACGGCCGCCATTTTAGTAGGCAAAACCCGCCATTCACTATGCCTCTCGTAGAGTAATCAGTGTTTTGGGGGAACAGTATGTGTGATTATACCATTAAAATGCAGAATATATCTCATCTATCAATTTGGAGATTTTTGTTGTTTTTCTTCTTAAGTGTTTCTACAGGTTTCTGCCTACTAAAATGGCGACATGGCAGAGTACGGTTTTTAGGGTCGAGTGGTCTATCTTGCTCCTCTATTATCTTTGGTTATAGGTTACAGTGGAATTATGTTACATGGTTAATTACTGAGAGATTGATAGTAAAATGCTTACAGATCTAGTTGGATACTAATTGATGCAACAATGCTTTTGAACTTGATACTTTGTGTGTGAGAGACTGAATGAATTAAGTGTTGTACTCAGTTGTAGAACAGTTCAGAAGAACCCAGCACACATTGCAAAGTTTCAACAGATTTCAACAGAGCTTTATTTGTCATTCGGTACCAAGGTACCGAACGAAACTACATAGCAGTCACACAAAAAAGAAAAAGAACACAAGACACATGACCCCAACACAAACATCCATCACAGTGACTCCAAACACCCCCTCACTGTGATGGAGGCAACAAAACTTCCACTCTCTTCCCCACGCCCACGGACAGACAGCTCGTCCCCGACCGACCCGCACAGTCCCCGCAAGGGGATGGCCCGCGGCCGAGCCGCACCGGGCGCTGAAACGTCTCGCGGCCGAGCCGTGAGCATGCACATTTGATAAGGAAACACTTTGCAACGGAGAGAAACTGTGCACAACGTGAATAGCTACAAACAGTGCATGATGAAGAGGAAATTGAAAGTCAACTGAGTGGATGAAGTTAGTTATGCAGAAATGAAAGCAATGATAGGAAACGCTTCCCTAACATGTTAAGATGTTATTTAATGAAGTAATCCTACCATTAGTTTAAACACTAACTATCTTCCAGTTTCTTACAAAGAGATATTGAGTTGGGTAGGGGTTGCATAAGTGTCAGCAACATGAGGGGGTAGCTGAAAGATCGGGAGGTCAACCTAATAAGTGAGTTGGGTTATCAATAGACATCTGCTCAGGTATAAAATTAAACCTTGAAGTGAAGGTGATCTGACCTTGCCAGCTGAACCTGCCCCAAGTCTGATGGTCACAACTTTTCCCAGACCCAGTCTGTCCACCATGTAAATATAAGAATCTTAATGACGATTTTCATTCACCAGAATATCAAACAAATCAAACAAATCATCCTGATGGGATGAAGTACTGAGCTGAGCGATCCCTAAACTGGCCTGAGCCAAATATGGCACATATAGCAAGTGACTGAAATAGCTTTGTGGTTGTTTCCCTGAACACATTCCAATCAGTGCAGTCAAAGCAGGACTGTAGTTTTTCAATGCCCTCGCTTGTCCACCTTTTCGTTGTTCTGACCACAGGCTTAGCAGATTTTAATTTCTGCCTGTAGATCGGAATAAAGTGAACTAAACAATGATCGGAGAGACCCAGAGCTGCCCGGGGAACAGAGCGATATGCGTTCTTGATTGAAGGGCAGCAGTGATCAAGTGTCCTCTCCCCTCTGGTGGGGCAGGTAACATGAAGTCTGTACATTGGGAGCTCACAACTGAGGTTAGCCTTGTTAAAGTCCTCCAAAACAATGACCATGGAGTCCGGGAAGTCACTGTCTACCCTCAATACCTGGTCAGCGAGTTGCGTTTGTGCCTCACGTAGGCAGGCTTGGGGGGGGGGATGTAAACTCCAGCAAGAATAAAAGAGGTAAATTCCATCAGTTAATAAAAGGGTTTGCAGTTTATAAAGAAAGATTGGGGGAACAGAAGTTAGACAGTACCGTGATGTTGCTGCATCAGTCCTGGTTAGTGTAGAAGTATATTCCATCTCCTCTTGATTTCCCCGCTGCCTCTGTGTCGCGGTCCGCTCTGTGTAGTTGAAAGCCTTCCAGTTGCAGCGCGTTGTCCGGGATCGACTCACACAGCCAGGTCTCGGTGAAGCACAGGGCAGCGGCTCGAGAGAAGTCCTTGTTAGTGTGGCAGTTCGTCCACTTTGTTGTTGAGAGAACGTAGATTTGCGAGGAATATACTTGGGAGCGGTGTGCGTAACCTTCGTCGCCGGAGTCGGGTGAGTGCTCCAGAGCGCTTCCTACCAGGGCCGTCTTAATGCATGGGCCTGATGGGCACTTGTCCGGGGCCCCACGAGCATAGGGGCCCCATGCTGATCTGTGTATGTTAAGTGACTTGCAATAAATAAATACTACTTTAAAAATGTAGGTTCAATAAGTGCTTTTTTCGCAACATTTTCCATCCCTAAGTGCTTCTCACAGCGATCTGTAAGTGCTTTTCGCAACAATGTAGCACCCTAAGTCCATCGCTAAGTGCTTTTCGGTAAGTGCTTTTCGCCGGCACGACAGGGGGGGGCTGGTAGGGAAAGGGGGGTGGGGGAGAGTAACGGTAGGGGCCCCAGTACACTGCTTTGCCCGGGGGCCCATAATGCTGTAAAAACGGCCCTGCTTCCTACGGGTCCTCCCCCACCGACAAGTATGTCCAAATAATCCAGCGAGTGAGAGAAATCCAGAATGATGTTTAAAGGTACCGTATGTCTGATGTCAAGGAGTACCTCTCTCATGAAAGTGATCTTTGTGGGATTTCCACAGAAGGCACAAACGAACAAGCACATACAAAACAGCAAGGAGCAGTGCACCATGGGAGCAATCGTCTGTGCCGTCCGGAAGTAATTGATGTTCCTGTTCCCACTATAAAAACATCCACACTAAGTAGAAAACCGTGCTCCAACAACATCAAGACAAATAGTCACAGATCTGCCACACAGCCACATCTCAGGACAAGTTTTCAAAGGAGGGAGAATTTTTCTCTTTATATCTTACTGTTAAATATGAACTGGCAACAGCAAAGAGGTGGCGCAGTGGTAGAGTTGGGGCCTTACAGTGCCAGAGACCCCGGTTCGATCCTGACTACCGGTGCTGTCTGTACGGAGTTTGTATGTACTCCCCATGACTGCGTGGGCTTTCTCCGGGATCTCCAAATTCCTCCCACACTCCAAAGACAATACAGGTTTGTAGGCTAATTGGGTTGGTATGATTGTAAATTGTCCTTAATGTGTGTAGGATAGTGTTAGTGTGTGGGAATTGCTGGCCGGCGCAGACTCGGTGGACCCTCTGTTTCCGTGCTGTATCTCTAAACTAAACTCAACTAAAGGTTAAAAATTGAGAAGAGCCGGATGTTTACCTGTGCATTGCAATTCTGTTTCGGCCTTTAAATTAGGTGGTGTCTTTAATAAATTGCTTGTAAAAATTCACGTTCTAGTAAATTCTGCTGTAAAATAAGCTATTTTAATTTGGAACCTTGCTGTCTATTTTTATTCCAGGTTTACTACAAGCAGTGCAAGAAAAAACCAGACATGTTCTCAGAGGACCGGCTGTACACTTTATTTTCAAACATCGAGGAACTTTACCGATGGCAGAAAAAGTTTCTGAAAAGTTTGGAGAGGATGTACAATTCAACACATCCATACATGAGTGAGTTTGGAATCAGCTTCCTTCAACAAGTGAGTTGTTATTTGGTTCATCCAGCTAACAATGTGCTAACTCTTTAATCAAAAGATTTGTTGAGAAACCTCGCTATTAACCACCTAATTTAATGGCCTGAACAGAATTACAATGAACAGGTCGACATCCAGGGCTTTTTGCAGAATTGCACATCTCTGGAATGTGAAATTTGTGAGTCAAGGGAGACCATAAGTCAGGGAAAAGAATTCCGTCTTTTACATAAGAAGGGAGAGATAACTGCAATTCACTGACTGAACATTTGAGAAGTAAGAAATGAAAATAAGACAAGTTGACTCACAGGTCCTTTTATTCTATAGATCATCTCACAAATTACTCTCAGTTTCATTCAGTCTTCCCAGCAAAGGTAGCTATAGTCTGTACAAATATATCTCATCTTTATAGTCAGTGAAGTGAAACTATTGTTATACCAAGCCATGACATGAATCATATCCAGCATGTAAGAGGGACCTGGCATGGGGGGGGGGGGGCGAGAATGAAGAGGAACCCAGTGTGGAAGGGGTTCATTCATTCATTCATTCATTCATTCATATTTTAACAAGATATCAAAGGGTACTTGGCTGGCACTATATTTTCCATTATATTCTTCAGTAAATACATGAAATGCATTCATTAGTGTTATTATTTTTGAAATAAAAACAATTCTAATTCTCACGGCCAGTGAATATGTTAGTTACTTACTTCATGCTTTGCTTTGCTAAAACTTTAATTGCGCATCATATGTTTAGAGGGTTAAAGATTCATAATAAAATACATATTGATAGATGGAAGTTTGATTGCTCCTTAACAGGAGCATTAAAAATTGCAATAAATTGTCTCATGCTGGAATATAATTGCAAATAATCGAATGTGAGCTTTCATCAAGATACACTTCCAGAAATGCATCGAGTGAATATGGAAATACCCTTTGGTTATCAAGGGGCTACTATCAATTAATCATGCAGCAATCACCAAAGGGCTTCTTCCCTCAGAAGCACATACCTTTGGTAGCCCAACAGCAGCAATGGTGAGAGAAGAGCAGCCTGAGAGAAAGGAGAGAGTCCTCTATATAGTACTGACCATGGTGAAATCAATGTCAGGGGATGTGCCATATGCCCAGAGGAGTCAGGAGACCCTCATGACAGAATAGCAGGAGGTGTGCCAGTCAGGCTGGAGTAACAATCCAGAAAATATTCACAAAATGCTAGAGTAACAGCGAGACAAGCAGTGGCTCTGGAGAGAAGGAATTGGTGATGTTTCGGGTCAAGACCCTTCAGGTCAATGCAGAAAATATAGCATGATTTCATGAGGTATGCCGGGCAGGGAGTTCTTACAGTAGAAGGATGTCTTCCTCAAGGATTCTGCTTGCAGCAGCAAGATTCACATAAACCCGGGCACATACTTCCATTCTTACTCAACACCACTCACCCCCACACTATCTGCATGTGTGATAGTCACCTAGACTTATCTATGAAATAATTCAAAGAACACAAGACTCAGTTAAAACTTTTTACTTTAACACCAAGGTGGGAGAAGACACAGAGACCTGAGTGTACTGTTGTTCACCCAAGCACCTGCTTCCGTCCTCTCAAAGAATACCCAGATTACAGGCAATATTTATACAGCTCAAAGCAGCACAAAGCACATTCAGTAGTTTTCCACAATTACATGACATAAGCTAGTCTTAACAATAACATAGTAGAGTTCCCATAGTATAGTTCCTTTAATTGTGTTAGGGAGTCAAACAGGAGTAAAGAGTTGCATGGCTAAGTTGATTAGAGAGGCACCGTTGTGCGATAAGGAGGCACCATAGGATCTAGTTCAGAACATTGGAATGTCCAGTCCTCAATAAACCCTGAGGAACAACTTCTTATCTGCAGGTGTCTGGTACTGTGAAGGCCGACCCCACAGGCCCGTTTTTAGTATATAGCATATTCAGCTTAAAATGTCTGCCATAGTTAGCACAAAATGTCTTCCACAGTATTAACCCTCACATTCCCCCCTTTGAGTATTCTATAATCACAATTCTAACTTAAAGCATAGATCAAATAATGAAACTAGAAGCGATACAATTGCGAATACATGGCGCACAGCAGTTTGGCAGTAAAGCAACAATTACAATTATCCAAATAATACTTCCATAGTGCCACACAAGACCCCAGATCGATCCCCATCCATTAAACCGGTTGGTCATCCCGATACCTTCACTTGGGGAGATATACTGCTTTGTTGATTGAGATCTGGGTGCAGGGTTTTTAAAGGTGGGATGATCTGTTATTAGATTAAAATGGCATATAGCAGGAACAACATAAGCAAGATAGCAGCACCCCTTCCAATGATGGGGGCCATCAATCGTCTTACCACACTTTCATCATCCGGTGGCATCCCCGGTAACCACGGGTAAGCCCATGATCCACATATAAAGCAGGTGCCATTAACTGGTCGGGGTGGGCCGGAGGTGGTGCTTGTGTCCATTTCTGTGCACAAACTACTTCCCAGCAAAACCCCTGTGCCCTTGTTGTAGCAATGACAGGTGGTGTTAATTGGCTCCTGGGAAACTTCCATTATCTTTAATCGTGGAAGTTCAGCCCCCCTTTTCTTACATTTATTTTCCAATCTGACTTAAAAGGTGGGACGTACCGTTCCTTAAAATTATTGTACTTCGGGGACCCATCCCTGTTACTCTGGCAAATTGTTTTATTAACGGAAGAAGAAAAACACTGTAAGGCATATCTTTCAGTGATATTCAGTGGAATAGGAACCAAGGGAATCCCTCCTTTCCCATTGCGTGGCATTGCCACACAAATCCAGCATGACTGGTTGGCAGGGGTGAAACGTCGTGCGTACAAGTAAGCCGCTTTAAGATACACGTTTTTTTTCCATGCCTCAGTTTGTGGGGCTAGGGAACTGGTAACTATAAACACTGTCCACCACATAGTCATGGCAGGAGTTTTTTTTCATTCCTGGCTCAGTACAGTTGTCTTCTTGCAATCAGAGTGAAGTATCCACCGAGGGTGTCCTTCTACCTTAACGGCTGTTGGAGTGGTGAGTAGCACTAGTTGTGGATCCCTCCAGCGGTCGCACAACTTCGTCCGGTCCCAATTCCGTATCAGGACGTGGTCACCGGCCTGTAATCGTCCTTCTTTAGTCATCTCATCTACGGGCTGCTGGGCTCCACATACCTGTGAATGCAAAACTGACAAGGAATCTGTCAATAATTGCATGTGGGCTAACAGGCGCTTATCTAAGGCATGGAGATCGTAAGTTATTTCAACAATCTCTGAGGCCCCCCAGGGAGTCCTGAGAGGTCTTCCATACATTACTTCCGCAGGGGTTAACTGTGTAGTAGAATGGGGAGTAACACGCATAGCAAAAAGAGCCATGGGAAGAACTTGGACCCAGTTAAGCTTGGTTTCCTCCGTTAACTTAGCAAGCTTGTTTTTCAATGTTCCATTTGCTCGTTCCACAATTCCTGCAGCTTGTGGATGGTGAACATAGTGAAATTGCTGTCGTATATTCAATTGTTTACACATTTCATCATTTACTTTAGCGGTAAAGTGTGGTCCATTGTCTGAACTGATAACAGTAGGCAGTCCAAACCTCAGTATTATCTCGCGTAGTAAAACAGCAACAGTAGTCTGGGCTGTTGCATTAGTAGTAGGGACTGCTTCAACCCGTCGACTGAAAAGATCTATAATAACTAAACAATACTTGTAATTTTGCACTCTAGGTAGGTCAATAAAATCGATTTGTATGCACTGGAAGGGCCGGTGCGGTACAGGCGTACGTCCTGGTTCGGTCCGCACGGCACTTCCACGGTTGTGCCTCTGGCAAATCTGACATTGGGACACAATGTGTAGCACCGCCTTTGTCAAATGCGGGTGCCACCATGTGGCTTTACAATTATCCAACATTCCCCTCCTAACCTCCGTGGGCAAGGGAGTGTACATAGTGTAGCAAAATAGGTAATAAAACATCGGGAACGCAAACTTTGCCAGTCAGGGTGACCCATAGGGAGTCGGAGGGTCATTGTCAGCAATTCGCCTTGCGCCATTCGGTAATCTCCCTTGCTGGGGCGTCCCCCTGCGTTTGCAAGATTTCCCTGTTGTCTGGTAAGGCAAGGACTGAGTGGTAAATACTCAACTCTCCGGGGGGTACTACAAGGGTTCATGCAGTCGAAGCACGGCGTGCTGTAACATCAGCAGCATGGTTGCCACGGGAGATAGGGTCTTTAGAGGCGGTGTGTGCAGCGCATTTAACAACCGCTAGCTGTGCGGGTGTAAGGTTATCGCCTGTAACAAATTGGTCACGAACAGGGCATTTTTGATGGGAGTTCCCGTAGCGGTTAAGAATCCCCGGTGCTGCCAAAGGGCGCCAAAGTCGTGGGCAACACCGAAGGCATACCGGGAATCTGTGTAGATATTTGCAGTCTGCCCAGTCATAAGGATGCAGGCACGGGTAAATGCAGAGTGCTCTGCCTGTTGTGCGGATAGTGGCTGCTGAAAAGCTGCATTCTCAAGGATAACCTGATCGTGAGTAACGGCATATCATCATATCATCATATCATATATATACAGCGCGGAAACAGGCCTTTTCGGCCCACCAAGTCCGCGCCGCCCAGCGATCCCCGCACATTAACACTATCCTACACCCACTAGGGACAATTTTTTTACATTTACCCAGTCAATTAACCTACAAACCTGTACGTCTTTGGAGTGTGGGAGGAAACCGAAGACCTCGGAGAAAACCCACGCAGGTCACGGGGAGGACGTACAAACTCCTTACAGTGCAGCACCTTTTACCCTGAACAGCGGTGACTCAGATGATCAATAAAGGAGGATCCATCAACAAAAATATCAGGGGATATTGGACAGGTCGACACGAGACTGGGTGAAACCATGGTTAAGGGCCAGGCAGTCGTGGGGCACTGTAGTGGTGTGAGTCGGGGTGCCCTGCAAACAAGGTGGCTGGGTTGATTAGGGAGCGATTATAGAAACTGAGGTAGGTGTTTGCAAGTAATGCTAATTTGAAACAGTCGTGTCGCGCCTGGGACAGATGTTGGGATCGCTGGGAGTTTAATAATGCAACGACAGCATGTTCCGTGAAGACTGAGATAGGTTGGTGCAGGGTAATATTAGCAGCGGCACCAACCATGGCATGTAGGGCTGGAAAGATTTGGGTCCTCGGCGGGTAGCCGCGGGCAACGGCATCCAGCTTGGAGGAATAGTAGGCTACCGGTCGACGGAAATCTCCGTGGTACTGCGTCAGTATTGCCGTCGCACAGCCATCTTTTACAGTAACATAGAGCTGAAAGGGTCGGTCGTAAAGTGGTCTTCCTAGTGCTGGGGCTGCAGCCAGGGAGTCTTTTAATTCGGGAAAACGCTTGCCTGTTCCGCTGTCAGAGTGTATTTCTGCGGAGCTTTAACGGAAGATAAAGGTGAAAGGTGCTGGGAGTAGAGGGCCACATTTGGAATCCATTGTCGACAAAAGGTCACAGGTCCCAGGAAGGCTCGCATGCCCTTCGGCGTCGTAGGTGGCTTGAACTGCAGAATTGAAGTCAGGCGAGTTTGGGTGAGCGATCTTTCCGTAGCACTGATGGTGACACCTAGAAAAAGGACTGAAGACTGATTAGATTTCACTTTCCGTTTAGGTATCACATAGCCCAGGGAATGAAGGGCTAACAGTAGTGTCTGTGTGTCTTGTTCGTTTGCATCGGCAGACGCGCTGGCCAGTAGTAGATCATCGACATATTGGATCACGGTGGAGCCTCCAGTCAGCTGAACGTCCCATAGCTGTGAATTCAACACTTGCGAGAAGATAGTAGGTGAATGGACAAAACCTTGTGGAAGCCGAGTCCATGTGTACTGTTGACCCTCATAGGTAAACGCAAATAAGTACTGAGAGTCCGGGTGCAATGGAATTGCGAAAAAGGCGTGTTGTAAGTCCACAATTGTAAATACCGAGGCATTTGCAGGTATCAGGCTGAGGATGGTGGCCGGATTGGGAACTACGGCATGTCATGGCACAACAATCTCATTGATGGCCCGAAGGTCTTGTACCAATCACCACTCAGAACGTGCAGGTTTGGGAACCGGGAAGATAGGAGTATTGCAGGGAGAATCGCAAGGGACCAGTATCCCTTGTGCGAGTAGAGCTCCAATTAATTGTCGAACCCCTTCTGTAGCCTGTGGTTTAAGGGGATATTGTTGGATAGCTGGAAGTGGCACCCCTGGCTTAACGTCGATATGGATAGGATCACAATTGGTGCTGCCCACTTCTAAAAGACTGGCGGACCTCAAATGCTGTTCAACCTCCGGGGGACCTGACGCTCGATGGTAGGCAATCACCCCTGTTGAGGTATTCTTTTCTGGCCAGAACATAATAAAATCTTCAGGGAAAGCCTGATCTTCATCGAGACACATCTGATCTGCCTTGTTCAGTAAAGTGTAGGCTAAACTTCTCGGTTCTTTAGCAGTATGTCCCTCATTTACAGCAATGGTCACACGTGGGCTCTGTCGCTTCAAGGAAGGTAAAATGTCGGGCAGGAGGGCTGTTCCACAGGGTCCCTCTACGTGACAGTAGATAGTGACAGGGGTCTGTTGTCCCAGATGATTAGTATAGTATTCTTCGTCCTCAGTGTTTACACCGGTAGGGTCACAGCAAAGGGTCACATGACGGGTGGTCAAGTTATCAGACAGTGCGCGTGGGGTCAGGTCAATGGCCCACTACTGTGGTAGCATCCCTGTTTGCAGGACCATAACGTGTGATGTGGGACCCCCCCCCCCCCCCTCTATCGCTATGCCCTCATTTGTGCATGTGATGGTGACAAACAAGCCTTGTAGCAGGTCACGGCCTGCTCGGCAGCAGCTGATACCGGTGGTGACTGAGAATGGGATCGTGCAGTATCGACTCATCGCCTGAACCTGAAGAGGCACAGTTAGGGGGTAGCTTCAGAACTTTCCTTCAAGTCCAGAGAGGTGTATGTTGGTGCCGGAAAGGGGAAAGCGGTGGCGCTCAACCAGTTGTCGGTCGAGGGTGGATAGGGTCGCTTCAGTATCAATTAAAAAGGATATCTCAACTCCCTCCACTAATATGTTCATCATTGGTCGTCGTCCCCCCTCCCCCTTCCCTGGCAACGACGGGGAACATAGTCTTTCGAGAATCACCGGGGAAGTGTCAATCCTGGTTGTGAAAGGGGTGCCTGGTGCTAAAAGAGGTTTCCCGGGGTGCGGGACGTTGATCCAGGGCTCTTGGAGCAGTGGGGCAGTCACGTCTCCAGTGTCCGCGTCCCCCACAATTAAAGCAGGTGCTTGGGTTTGGGTCAGGGCCACAGGAACCTTGGTCACCATTATAGTTAAAACGACGATCCCGTCGGTCACGGGGAGGTCCCCTATAAGCCAGGCGATTCAAATCCCGTGGGGGTGGCCGGTTCTGTTGTTGATAATAAATGGTAGAGGGGTCCAAAGGAGGTGGCAGGGTCCATCCATTCACTCCCTCCCTCTGCATCCGCAGTGGTTCCTAATGAATTACGAAACGGGCGGGCGGCATATTCACATACACTCTGCTCGTCGCATGCCATCTGTCGTTTTTCCTGCCTGCCCATTCCAAGTCAACTTTAATCATTTGGGAGGTGACAGGAGGTAGACACTGCATTAACATAGCATTAAACTGCATGGAAACCCGACCATTGTTAAAGGCGTCATCACCAGCATAGTTCCAGTAGAGGGCTGTGAATCGTTTCCAGAACTGGATACCGGTTTCCTTCTGAAGCGGTTTACATTCTAATATTCGGGCCATGTCTAGAGGGAGCTGCAAGATCTGGCGCAAGGCTCTCAGCATTAGAGCCTTTTGTCTATCGCCGTGTGCTTCGGCAGCTATTATTTATAGGTATTCATAGGTGGGTTGGCAGGGACATTGTGGGACATCTGAGCTGTCTATTTTCCGAATTCGGTAGCAACTAATACAATACAATACAATACAATATATCTTTATTGTCATTGTACAGGGGTACAACGAGATTGGGAATGCGCCTCCAATAAGATGCAATAATTTAATAATAATAATAATAATACATTTTATTTATATAGCGCTTTTCATATACTCAAAGACGCTTTACAGAGATTTTGAGAACATAGGGAAATGAATAAATAGATAAATAAGTAAATAAATAAATGAACAGAGAAAGGAGACAGAAGGTGAGGTGACCTTCAGTGGTTGAAGGCAGTACTGAACAGGTGAGACTTCAGCGATGTTTTGAATGTGGTGAGTGTGGGGGAGAGTCTAACGGTTTGGGGTAGTGAGTTCCATAGGGTGGGAGCAGCGATGGAGAAAGCCCTGTCCCCCCAGGATCTGAGTTTAGTCCGGATGTGGGGGGATAGGAGATTGGCAGCGGCAGAGCGGAGGGTGCAGGTGGGAGTGTGCCTGTGGAGGAGGTCGGTCAGGTAGGATGGGGCCAGGTTATGGAGGGCTTTGTAGGTTATGAGGAGGATTTTGTACTGGATTCTCTGGGGGATGGGGAGCCAGTGGAGTTTATAAAGGACGGGGGTAATATGGTCATATTTAATTAATTTAAACAGCAACAACCCAATGAAACAAATTGTAACAGTTTTGAGACAGAATAAAGTGCAAGTAGATCTGTGCCGGTTCACTGTGCGATGTGAGCATCCGGCTCAGCAGGACCGGTTCATAGCAGCTATGGCCCTGGGGATGAAGCTGTTCCTGAGTCTGGAGATGCGGGCGTAGAAGGCCTTGTATCGTCTGCCCGATGGAAGGAGTTCGAACAGGCTGTTGCATGGGTGTGAAGTGTCTTTGTGGATGCTGGTGGCTTTTCTGAGGCATTGTGTGTTGTAGATGCCCTCCAAGTCTGGTAGCTGTGTTCCGATGATCCTCTGAGCTCTATGGACTACCCGCTAATGAGCTTTCCTTTCTGCCTCCGTGCAGCTAAGGTACCACACAGGGATGCTATGTGTTAGGATAATAGTGAGGAGAGGGCTGTAAAATGGTCTTCAGGGCTGGCTGAATAAACTCGCATCATTGTGGCAAAGTAATCTGTGAATTGTGCTCCCTGTGTATGCTTATCAGGTGTCTTCTGGACTATGAGGGCCATGTCTGCCAGCTTCCATGGGACAGCCAGTGGAATGGGCGGTTGCCCATTCTGAGGATTAGGCATCAGACCAGTTGTACCGAATTGCATCGTCTGTTTTCTGTCAGTGCGATTTTTAACTCTTTCACCAATGGTCTGTTGTGGGGTTACGGTAATGTGTGTCTGGTATAATTGTGGAGGTGTGGGTGAAAGGGGAGCTGAGGCAGGAGAAGCCGTAGCATCGACAGAACCTGTGGCTGCCGAATATGGTGGTGGCAAATTTTGGGCTAGTTGTGGGGCAGGGAGTTGTGGTCTTAGTCCCCAGTCATCCTCTGACTCTAAATCCAAGGATGCAAATAATTCAGCTATTCCAGACAACAGGTCCTCCTCCAGTACTGGATACAAACCTCCCTTGTTTTCATCTGAGCGCGCACCGGATTTGGTTTTTGTATTGTTTTGATTCGAAGACTCACGGCCGCCTGTATTACCCCTACTATCATAAGTCTGACACTCAACCTGAAATACCTCCCAACCTTTCCTGGCCCCCGTGGGCCCACATACCGCAATCTCTCGGGTACATGCATTGCTCGTCCAACTCCGATCTCGCACTTCCTCATGGCATTTGACTGCTTCCTCCTTCCATTCTTTAATATGCTTTTCCCATTTCTTTCTCACATCACGCTACCACATCAATTGTTCTGCCCTTTTTAAAGTCTCAACATTCCATGTTCCCCCTGCCGGCCAGGCGTCAGGAGTGGCACGCACTGGCATGCGACGAGCAATGTGTGCTCAATGGCCCAGAGCTAAGAGTGAGACTAGCGCTCCACAACCCGTGGTAGTCAAACATGAATATGCCGCCCGCCCATTTGGTGATTCATTAGGAACCACTGCGTATGCAGAGGGAGGGAGATCTTTTAGGTGAATGAAACAGCAGGAGCAGAGCTGATGGGCAGGCATTGTGGTGGCAGGATATCCAATTCAATTCAGAAAGCATTTGTGAATGGACGAAGGTGGAGGTGGAAGAATGGACGAATGGAAGGTGCAAATGAAATGATGATATTTTTATGCTACGTTTTCTTTTGTTCTTGTGATCTGTGTCAGGCTGATTAAATTGTTACCTTCAAAGTGGCTCACTTTTATTCCATTTATACTGTTATATTTAAGAGTAACACAGAGGAAACCAGTCATTTTACAGCGGCACCTAGAATTTCACATTCTCTGCACACTCAGGGGTTTCCTTTCAGCCAAAGAACATTCAATTGGAAAGTTTATTAAGTACCAAATGTTAGTGCTTTCTTTCTTCACATTCACCCACCCCTTTCTCACAGTTACCAACTATTCCGTCCGACTATTGATGCAAACCCACCCTGGCTACTGGCCCATTCCCACACAACCGTCTCTTATCCTTAATCACACCACCACCACTCCACTAACAACTGGTCTCGGTCCCTTTCCAAATTTCCTGGCCGTCTCGAACAAACCCCTCTCTCTCATTTCCCCCTCTCTTCCTTGTGGGGCACCTGGTTATTCTTCCATGTTCCAGCAGCAGGCTATGAAACAAGATACTTGTTGGCCTTCTGCAAACCAACCTTTTGATGCACATAAATATGTTCTTTTCAGCTTCTAAACAGGTGTGTCTTTGGCATTGACTATAACTCCGCTTTTTAAATTCGTGACTTAGAAATAACAACCAGATGCCTGTTGTTTCACTTCTCAACTTTAAACGACTAGGTCATGACACAATGCTTATTCTCCAAGGTACAGTGTGATTTATATTACCCTCAATGAACAAACTTCTTCACATTTAATCTGGTAGGGCTCCATTTTATAGCGTTCCCTACGTTTTTATGTAATCTGATTATAATGTACAACACCACAAATATTTTGGCCATACCTGAATTTTAACCTGATTTAACCCATAAATTTTAATGTTACTTTCCATCCAGACTACATTAAAAATTAACCTTGTGATCCCCATTTCCAGCAAATCTTATTTAAATGACTAACATCTTTGCGTCTAAGACAATAGATTCAGCAGTTAAGATCTAACAAAAGGCAGATAATCAAATCGAATGAGCTTACTTATCTGACTTTTATCTCTACTGATGCCTTATTTCATAGCAAATATTCTTCATCTGGAACAAGAGACAACATGAGGAATATATATTTTACACAGGAGGCTTTGTGATGTTTAATATACTTCCTCAAATCCTGGTGCAAGCAAGTACAATAGTAATTTTTGAGGAAAATTACATATATACTTTGAGTCAGTTGCAGGGCCTGGGGGAGGGGGGGGGGGGGGGAGAAGGGAATGGCGCTAATAGGAAAACTCTTACTACTGGAAACAACACCAAATAGTGCTCTTTGATACTATATTATCCATTGATAATTTATACTGTTGTTAGAACCATGTGAAGTTCCAATGTTACACAAAACTAAAGTTGCCGTTTGTCTTGTTCCAATGGAATAATGTATATGTTAGCAGTAGTGTTGCATTTCCACAGATGTTCTCTGCTCTAATATATGAAATAACATTGACAGTGAATAGATGGATAATGTACTGTATGTGTGTGCATACTGTGCAAACTCAATGCGCCTTACAAACACATTCTATCAACTTGCTGTGAATATTATAAATTAAAGCTTTCAGGAGCAGTTTCTTCCCTTGCATTGAAGATTATTCCATAAGCAAATTTTTTTTGCAGCTCTTCAGAATCTATACTTTTCAATTTGCAGTCCTCAGCAGATATGTGCAGCCCTAAAACTTAGTACTCCGCTATTGCATTTAGGACCCAAGTCAGAAGTTTTGAAGACTGAAGTAACTAATATAGCACTGGAATTAATTCCAATTCTGACTGTAATGTATCCTGATGGGCACTGGGACTGCCCACCTGGGCATCCTCCAGCAGGCCCTAGCAAGCCCACCGTGGACCGAGGACTCATTCATCAAGAACGGAGGACCCACCCGGTCAGCCCGGCTCACCCATCGCAGACTCAGAACGTGCCACCGGCGCACCGAGAGCGAGGAGGGACCCACGAGCAACTGCCGAGAGTGTAGGTGGACCGTCGCGAGCAAGGAGGGCCACTGAGAGTGAGGTGGACTGTCGATAGAGCGTGGGTGGACTATCGAGAGCGAGGTAGATCGTTGAGAGTGAGGGGGACCACCACTGAGAGTGAGGAGGACCACCGTGTGAGGAGGACCGTGAGTGAGGAGGACCACCGTGAGTTAGGAGGACCACCGAGAGTGAGGAGGACCACTGTGAGTGAGGAGGGCCACTGTGAGTGAGGAGGACCACTGTGAGTGAGGAGGACCACTGTGAGTGAGGAGGACCACCATGAGTGAGGAGGACCACCATGAGTGAGGAGGACCACTGATAGTGAGGAGAACCGTTGAGAGTGAGGAGGACCACCATGGGTGAGGAGGACCATGAGTAAGGAGGACACCCGTGAGTGAGGAGGACCGTTGAGAGTGAGGACCACCATGAGTGAGGAGGACCATTGTGAGTGAGGAGGACCACCGTGAGTGAGGAGAACTACCATGAGCGAGGAGGACCGTGAATGAGGAGGACCACCGAGAGTGAGGAGGACCACCGTGAGTGAGGAGGACCACCGTGAGTGAGGAAAACCACCATGAGTGAGGAGGACCACCGAGAGTGAGGAGGGCCGCTGCGAACGATGAGGGGTCCTGGCAGGGAGGGTGGGCGCTGACAACATAGTTGGGTCCCGGCGGGAGAACGCCTGCTTCCACGTGCGGCGGCAGGCCTGGTTCCCCACTGCGAGCAGAAGACAGGACTGTTTGGTGAACGTTTGTAACTTTGTCTGCGCCAGAACCTGGCGACACTTATGTACTGTCTTGGTGAGGTCTGCTATATGCTTTTACCGGGTTGTATGAAAACATAGCATTTTATTGTATCTTTTTTTATACAAAAATAATTTATTCAATTATATACACAATAATATGTACAGTACGAAATAAATCAAAACAAAACCCACCACCATAATACAAGTCAAACAAATATTCATCAATACTAAATAAACTATTGAACAACTATGTTATAATCCTTGTCAAGGATGCATTCCACCCCCCGCGCTGCCCAGCGATCCTGGAAATCCCCCAGGGCACCCGTGGACAGTGTGCAGTCACTTTCTAATGCCACCCGGGCGCGGACGTAACCCCAGAAAAGGGGCAGGCAGCCAGCTCAGGCAGAGCCCTCTTCCGCCTGGAGTCGTGCCTCGCAGATGGCCAGATTGGTCAGGCCTAGGAGCACCCCAACCAGGACATCTTCAGCCCTACCCTCTCCCCTAGGTACAGGGTGTCCAAAGATGGGGATGGTGGGTGTGAAGTGCAACCAGGAGGCAAGCAGCACCCCCGTTAGGTATTGGCAACAGGGGCAATCAGTATATCTTTGATGGGTTGGACCGAAATAGACTTTCCACAGTGTCTTCCCTCCATCCATGCCTCCACCTTTTCATGTGCTCTCAGTAGTTGACCCTACATGACTGTTAATGTTAGGAGTTTGAAACAAGTACATTTAAGATTTTCCGGCCCAGCTTCTGGCAAAATGGTACCACACTCTGGCGCAGAATAGGAAACGTCGTGGTAAATGTAATTATTGACAAGTTGTGTAAGAAAATAACTGCAGATGCTGGTACAAATTGAAGGTATTATTGGCAAGTCATGAGTTTTTGGTCCATGATGTGAAAGATTACTTTTGTAATTAAAAACAATGAATAGCTGTAAATTTAATTATCAATTCTCCCAGTTTACTCACTGACAAGCTTCATCTTGCCGCAGCAAGTCAACAGTAAGATGAAAGTCAATTGTGAAGCAATCTCTCCATCCCCATCTCTGATTTGTGACCCTTTGTCAGAACCTCTGATGAAGGATTGTAGACCTGAAACTTTGACTGGTATTTTGTATGTCTTTCAAACCATATTTAGAAGGATGAGGGGGGATCTTATTGAAACATATAAGATCATTAGGGGATTGGACACATTAGAGGCAGGAAACATGTTCCCAATGATGGGGGAGTCCAGAACAAGGGGCCACAGTTTAAGAATAAGGGGTAGGCCATTTAGAACGGAGATGAGGAAGAACTTTTTCAGTCAGAGAGTGGTGAAGGTGTGGAATTCTCTGCCTCAGAAGGCAGTGGAGGCCAGTTCGTTGGATGCTTCAAGAGAGAGCTGGATAGAGCTCTTAAGGATAGCGGAGTGAGGGGGTATGGGGAGAAGGCAGGAACGGGGTACTGATTGAGAGTGATCAGCCATGATCGCATTGAATGGCGGTGCTGGCTCGAAGGGCTGAATGGCCTACTCCTGCACCTATTGTCTATTGTCTATTGTACAGGTTTGTAGGTTAATTGGCTTGGTAAAATTGTAAATTGTCCCTAGGGTGTGTAGGATAGTGTTAGTGTGTGGGAATGGCTGGTTGGCGTGAACACGGTGGGCCAAAGGGCCTGTTTCCACGCTGTAACTCTAAACTAAACTAAGCCTCATATGTTATTGGTGAATGGCCTACTCCTGCACCTATTGTCTATTGTCTATTGTCTATTGTCATATCTTGAGCGACACTCTGAAAAGGAGCTGTGCTCAGTATTTCAGTTTGGTGTGAAAAATCATATTGCAGCAGTTATTAAGGATCTGAATATGTTCATCACATGACAATATCAGTGTGGAATTTAGGTTAGTTTAGAGAAACAGCGATGAAACAGGACCTTCGGCCCACTGAATCCATGCTGACCAACAGTCACCCATAGACTAGTTCTGTGTTATCCCAATTTCGCATCCTACACACTAGAGGCACTTTACAGAAGCCAATCGACCTATAAACATACACATCTTCGGAATATGGGAGGAAACTGGAGCACCCAGATAAAACACAAGCGGTCACAGGGAGAACGTACAAACTCTGTACTGACAGCACTGATAGTCAGGATCGAATCCGGGTCTCTGGTTCTATAATGCAGCAACTCTACCGCTGTGCCACTGAGGCACCGTGTAGTTTTATGGTGTACGTAAGATTGTATTTTGCTCTCACTTTCACATTTCACCAGCAGCAACAATTGCAAATGACGAGCAATTCTTTTACAATTGTGATTTATCTCTGTTCATGGCTTGAATCTTCACTTGCAGCATCAAAGTTTTCTGATCTACTCCGAATACTGCAACAACCACCCCTATGCTGCAGCCGAGTACTCGAAACTCAATAAACTGCAAGACTATGCCATGTTTTTTGTGTGCTGCCGACAACACCATCCCATGAGCAGGCTCTCGCTAGATGCATTTCTGATTATGCCAGTACAGAAGATCTGCAAATATCCTTTACAGCTCCTGGAACTTCAAAAGGCCACTCTATCCTGCCACAGGTATGTACCAAAATACCACCCAGTCTCTTGCCACAGGGACAATAATCCAATGGAGTGGCTCCCAATTTAATCTAATAATTAAATTTTTGTATCTTCCTTTCCCCCTCTAATCACTGGAGGTTTTATTATGGTTGTTATTACGCACAACACTAGAATGCCAGATAATGCTTGTAAGAAACCCAATTACCGAGATTTTCCATTTTTCTCTGATCAGCAATTCCTTGATTGCAGCCTTACTGTCAAGGATCTTCAAAAGAGGGATCTGGGTGAGCTTCACCTCAGCTCCTTCCTGTTAAACTTGTAGCATTTAGCTCAAAAAGTAGATTACCAGATCCCAGCTTGGGATACAAGCTAAATGGTTAATTGTGGTTCTTTTGATTGGTGGCTCCAAGGATTGTCTTGATAACAGAGTAAGAAACACACTTCCTTGCCATGTGGTTTTACCTTTAACACGAGAGATAGTCTCATTCCAAGCTTTACTTATTTAAATATGAATTGGAATATTTTTGTGAAGGTCCACAATATAGCAATGCGGGCATGTCTGGTCGCTGCAGGCCAGGTACAATCAGCAACTGGCAATGTCTGGTCACTGTCTGGTCACTGCAGGCCAGGTACAATCAGCAACTGGCAATGTCTGGTCACTGTCTGGTCGCTGCAGGCCAGGTACAATCAGCAACTGGCAATCAGTGCCAGAAGCAAACATAGCATTTATGTATGAGTGGAAAACAGATTATTTTGAATATTCTCAGATGACAATCCAAACTTTGTTGCTTATGGCTTGTGACAACATGCCAAGTGTTGTCCCCCATCACTCTGGTGTATGCTGCCCACATTAAGAGGATCGCAGTCCTCTTTCACAGCATGTGGTTTGGATTGTCTTTCAAAGGAGGTCACATTGTACTCGCTGGAATTTAGAAGACTGAGGGGGGATCTTATAGAAACATATAAAATTCTTAAGGGGTTGGAGAGGCTAGATGCGGGAAGATTGTTCCCGATGATGGGGGAGTCCAGAACCAGGGGTCACAGCTTAAGGATAAGGGGGAAGTATTTTAGGACCGAGATGAGAAAACATTTCTTCACACAGAGAGTGGTGAGTCTGTGGAATTCTCTGCCACAGAAGGTAGTTTAGGCCAGTTCATTGGCTATATTTAAGAGGGAGTTAGATGTGGCCCTTTTTGCTAAAGGGATCAAGGGGGATGGAGAGAAGGCAGGTACAGGCTACTAAGCTGGATGATCAGCCATGATCATATTGAATGGCGGTGCAGGCTCGAAGGGCCGAATGGCCTACTCCTGCACCTATTTTCTATGTTTCTATGTTTCTATTGTTGATGCCAGGGCAGTGAACATTGAGTATATGGACTTTGGTAAGACCTTTCACAAGGAACCCGCATGGTAGATGAGTATGGTAGGTTAAATGGCATGAAATCCAAGGTGTGAAGGACAATTAGATTTAAATTTGGCTTGGAGGAAGGAGTCAAAGGATACGCGGAGAGTTGGCTTTCTGATTGGAGGCCTAAGACCAGTGGAGTGCCACAGAGGTCAGTGCTGGGTCCACTAATGTTTATTATCTACATTAACAATTCAGTAAATTTGTTAATAAACATTGTTAGTAAATTTGCTGATGACACCAAAATTGGTGATACAGTGGATAGTGAGGAAAGATGTCTAGATGGGGAAAATGGACCAAGGAATGGCAAATGGAATTGAACTCTTGACAAGTGTGAAAGGTTGCACTTTGGTATGTCAAACCAGGGCAGGACATATACAGCAGGGCCTTTGAAGGTGTGGCAGAACAGTGAGATTGGGAGTACGGTGGACTCTTCCCTATAATGTGGCGAGTCAGGTGGACAATGTGCTGAAGAAGGCATTTGGCATGCTTGCCTTTATTGGGAAGGGTATTGAGCACAAAAGTTGGGATATCATGATGCAGCAGTGCAAGTCGTTGGTAGGACCACACTTGGAGTACTGCAATTCTGGTCGCCCAGCTATAAGAGGAATGTCGTTCAGTTCAAAATGGTGCAGAGTACATCCAGCAGGATATTACATGGGGTTACAGCAAGCTTGAGCTCCAGGGAGAGATTGGATAAGCTGGGACTTTTTTTCTCAGGAGTGTTGAAAGTTGAGGGGTTCAATGGTACTTTGATGTGCTTTTTATAAGCAGTAAACTTAATGAAATGACAAAGACCATGAGGGTAGTATAAGAAAATAACTGCAGATGCTGGTACAAATCGAAGGTATTTATTCACAAAATGCTGGAGTAACTCACTCAGCAGGTCAGGCAGCATCTCAGGAGAGAAGGAATGGGTGACGTTTCGGGTCAAGACCCTTCTTCAGACTTTCCATTCCCAGTCTGACCTTTCTGTCATGGGCCTCCTCCAGTGCCATAGTGAGGCCCACCGGAAATTGGAGGAACAGCACCTCATATTTCGCATGGGCAGCTTGCAGCCCAGTGGTATGAACATCGACTTCTCAAACTTTAGATAGTTCCTCTGTCCCTCTCTTCCCCTCCCCCTTCCCAGATCTCCCTCTATCTTCCTGTCTCCACCTATATCCTTCCTTTGTCCCGCGCCCCTGACATCGGTCTGAAGAAGGGTCTCGACCCGAAGCATCACCCATTCATTCTCTCCTGAGATGCTGCCTGACCTGCTGAGTTACTCCAGCATTTTGTGAAAAAAGACCACGAGGGGCATGGTCAAATGCTTGCTCACTGATTTCTTATGGAAGAGGATTCTAAAACTAGAGGAAATAGGTGAGGTATTTAAGAGGGACCTCAGGCGTAACCTTTTCATTCAGAGGGTAATCTGTATCTGAATGAGCTGCCAGACCAATCTACAGAAGAGGATTCAATTACGACTTTAAAAGAAATGTGGACAGATGTATAGATAGTCAATGTTTAGAGGGCTAGGCTAAAGGCAGACAAATGGGACTGGCCCAGTATGCCAACTTAATTTGCATGGACAAGATGGGCTGAAGGACTTGTTTCCATGCTGTGTGGCTCCATAGATCTATAACTCTAGGCCCTGAAAAGCAGGGCAGGTCCGAATTAATTCCTGTTTTGATCTTTAAGCTTTAATAGCGTATTCACATTCAGTATTTATATGGCAAACGTATTAACTCACTTCTTTCCTTCATGGAGGGATGCCAAAAACCTGGATGCTGCTCTAATTGCCATGAAGAATATCGCCAACGTGGTCAACGAACGCAAAAGACGAGTTGAAACCCTTGATAAGATTCCAAGGTGGCAAAATTCAATTTTAAATTGGAAGGTATTCTTCAGGCGCTTCTGTCCAACATCATTTTCTCTGTTAATTGACACAAACATGCAGATGTGGTTTGGTCTAAATGCCCTACATAAAGCAAATTGTTAAATCTCAAGACAGGACATGAGAGGCTCCATAACGTAGCATCTCTAGAAAAGAGCCAGGCCAGATACAATTTTTTTCATATTATTTGCCATATTGACTAGTAACTTGTTCCCATCAAATCCATTTTCCATATTTTCTTCTGGAAATTTGGCTCTTTGCAACTCAGCCTGCTCAAGAGTCAAGAGTTTTTGTTTGTCATATGTCCTGAAATTGAGCGATTAAATTCTTACTTGCAGCACCACAAAAGATATGTAAACATAGTACTCTATAAACACCATAAGTAAACAACAAAGAAAAAAACAGACCAACCCCTTTCCCCATTGATTTTCCCTATCACCTATTTGCCCTGACTACCAGTCATCTACACAACTGGGGAATTTACAGCAGCCAATTCTTCTACCCACTTGCTCGTCTCTGGGGTCTGAGAGGAAACCAGACCACTGAGGGAAAACCCACGCAATCACAGGGAGAGATTGCAAATTCGGTACCACTGGCACCAGAGGTCAGGATTGAACTTGGACTGCTGAAGCTGTGCAGAATCAGCCCTCACAGTGTTGCCCTTTTGCAACACATTGCCTCACTTTTACATCTAAGATCTGTGGTATCAACAAGCTCTGTTGATTGAACCCAACTAGGTTCCCAACTGCTTCCAAATGTAGCTCCTTAGACATACAAATAGTTCAAAACCTATTTTTAATATAAATGTTTACCTATGCAAATTAAATTTGGTTAAAGCTGCTTCCTTCTCCAGTTGTCATTGAAAAACTAATATGTTGTCTACTGAAATTTAAGGTAAAATATCACTTTATTTTGTCAGGGAGAAGACCTGTTGGATCGTAGTACAGACCTTATTCAAAGTGGGGACTTAATTGTGATCATGAAACCACAAGGCAAGAGCAAAGAAATGCTTTTTCTCCTCTTTGACCATCAAGCAGTCTTATGTAAGAAGGTAATATTACAGCCAGCCTCCAGTCACTACATAAAATACACTTCTAACTTCGATGCCATTTTATAAAAATAGTGTCCGGGAGAATCATATAGAATTCTGCTATACTGGGGACTCGGATATTGCAAGCTAAATGTTTCAGAATTTTGCAATTTGTATGTCCTATTTTAGCTTGCGTGTTATTTTATTTGCTTTACCACACTAAAAATGAATACAGTTTTCCAATGAAGCTTTCTCTTAAGTGGTAAATGCTGGTAGTCAGAGGTTAGGACAGGCTGTCTCCAGAATTTCAAGCTTTTCAGACAGGCTGTATCCTGCCAATATTTGCTCACACACCCACAAAGATCAGAGTTCTATATTTTGGATGGAAACTAGATCCAATAATGAAAAGAAAGTAAAATAACATTATTGTTGATTGATCACTCCCAAATTAAAAGGCAAAGCTTCCTCCAAATGCATGCTTAATTAGCAAAACATTGAGAATGATGGGATGGGGGGGAGAGTATTTGAGGCTCTGAAAAGGATAAAGGAGTTCATGGCATTTAGAACAAATGAGAAAAATGGGCAATCTTTTCATGCCATGTCGGAAAATTGAAACACAGGCAGCTTCTAAAGGGCCTGTCCCACTTAGGCGATTTTAAGGCGACTGGTGGCGACTAGGCTGTCGCCGACAGTTTGCCGGGGTGTCGCGGGCATGATCGTGAGGAGTCTTCATAGAATCGTAGTGGATCTCGGCATGTCGCTGAGAAATTTACTGGATAGAAATTTCTCCGGTAGCTTCACAGCTGGCTTGTCGCCAGGTATTGTAGTTTATTGTGGACGCTGTCGCATGCTGTCCCCAGGTTTGCTAGGTTGTCGCAGATGCATTTAGAAGCACGTAATATTAAATTAAGTAAAGTCATTTGAAGATACCATAAAATACGTGTTTAACCAATTTATTTACCGTCAGGACATTTGACAGGTAGATTGGAGGCGACAGTTTGACAGTCAGGTAAGCGTGGGAATTTCGCGATGTTTATGGCCATCAGCGATTACTTTTAAAGTAGGCTCCCAACCCAGATATTCAACCCAGAAACCAGATATGCATCTCCCGTACATTTTCAAAGAATGCCCACATTCCACACAAAAATCCATTTAACCTTGTTTAAAATTAAATTTCTTAATACTGCTATTAGTAAACTGTAAATCAATCCAGTTTATGCCTTGTTACCATGAAGCTTGGTTTTCAAGTAACCCGGGCAAGATGTAATATTTCAAAACTCTCAAGTAATTACAGACTTGTCAGTGATTTCAGTGAAAATTAGGATGTTGGAGAAGCATTGATAAGCGTGGGAATTTTGCGATGTTTCCGAAGACGGTGTAATCTCTTAGCCAGGGGCATTGTCATGGTCATTGTCGTAGGGTAAAAGAAAATTTTGGTGATCTGCTACGACTTTGACAGTCGCCGGCAGTCGCCTAAAAAATCGCCAAAGTGGGACAGGCCCTTAAGACTGCCTTTTCAAAAATATCCTGTCTTGAAACTCTGTTGGGAAATTAATATGTAATCTGGTACTCCTTTTTCCTGAGTTGCGATATTCCCAGTGATCTGATCATAAAACGATAAGTTTAACATGATTTAATCCCACTGGCCATCAGGATCAATACTGTACTGGTTGTTGACAAACAAAAATAGACAAAGACAGAGGTACAATGGGACTTGGGAGTGCTGGTACAGGATTCCCAAAAAGTTAATTTGCAAGTCAAATCGATAGTAAAGAAGGCAAACGCAATGCTAGCGTATATTTCGAGAGGACTAGAATACAAAAACAGGGATGTAATGCTGAGGCTTTATGAATCACTGGCCAGACCGCATTTGGAGTATAGTGAACACTTTTGGGCCCATATCTGAGGAAGGATGTGCTGGCGCTGGAGAGGATCCAGAGAAGGTTTACGAGAATGATCCCAGGAATGAGTGGGTTAACATATGATGAGCGTTTGACGACATTGGGCCTCTACTCGGGGGGACCTCATTGAAACTTACTGTATAATGAAAGGCTTGGATGGAGTGGATGTGGAGAGGATGATTCCCCCAGTGGCAGAGTCTAGGACCAGAGGTCATAGCCTCAGAATAAAAGGACGTTCATTTAGGAAGGAGATGAGGTGGAATTTCTTTAGTCAGAGGGTGGTGAATCTGTGGAATTCATTGCCACAGAAGCCTCTGGAGGCCAAGTCAATGGGTATGTTTAAGGCAGAGATAGATAGATTCTCGATTAGTATGGTTGTCACGGGTTATGGTGAGAAAACAGGAGAATGTGGTTGAGAGGGAGAGATAGATCAGCCATGATTGAATGGTGGTGTAGACTTGATGGGCCAAATGGCCTAATTCTGTTCCTATCACATATGAACATTAAATCATTCCCCTCTCACCTGAAATCTACATCCTCTGGCTCTTGATTCCTCTACCCTGGGTAAAAGATTCTGTGCATTCACCCTATCAATTCCCCTTATAATTTTATACACCTCTATAAGATTACCCTTTAACCTCAGCTTGCACAAGCTCTCCCTGTAGCTCAGGCCTTCGAGTTCTGGCAACATCCTTGTAAATCTTCTCCGCTTGCTTTCCAGCTTAATTACATCTTTAAAAGCTAAACTGCCGGGAATATGTGGGAGAATGGAAGCACAGGTGGCTCTAGCAAAGAACTTGCAAAGGGATGATGTGCTGAATGATCTTCTTTCTGCAAGATTCTATAGATCTATAGAGCTCTTAGATGCTGACCACAAGATGTTAAAAAACCAATATTCTTAATTATGATGTGTGACCCTTTTTACAGGATCTACTACGCCGTGACATCTTATACTATAAGTACAGAATAGACATGGACACCATGCTAATGGTAGACGTAAAAGATGGCAAGGACTGGGAATTCAATGTCAAGGTCAAGAACGCTTTCAAACTTCAAAACAAGCTTGTAGACGATGAAGTACACCTATTTTGCACAAAGAAAGCAGCAGACAAACTGTTGTGGGTTCATGCCTTTGAGGATGAAAGAAAAATAGTAAAAAATGATGAAGACACAGGTAAAGATTTTATATTATTATATTTATATATATATATATATATATATATATCTAATGCTTAGATATTTCAGAATATCTATATGGTGGATTGCTACCAGCAAGTATTTAATACAGGATATCTTTGATTTATCAATTAATGTGTTCGACTTATGGGAAAATATGGGATTTGGAATGAGGAGGCACAATTGCTTGCTTCTACATGCAATGATAGGTGCTTTTTCAGGTTGGCTGCCAATGACTTGTGTAGTTCCACAAGGGTCAGTGCTGGGGCCGCTTCTCCTCACGATGTATATTCATGATATGGATAAGGGGATTGAAGGCTTTGTGGCCAAGTTTGCAGATGATGCTAAGATAGGTGGAGGGGCAGGCAGTGTAGAGGGAGCAAGGACTTTGCAGAAGTACTTGTACAGGTTAGGAGAGTGGGCAGAGAAGTGGCAGATAAAATTCAGTATAGCAAAGTCCAGTCAGCATTTTGGTAATAAAAATAAAGGGGTAGATTATTTTTGAAAAAGAGAGAGAATCCAGAAATCAGAGGTGTCAAGGGATTTGGGAGTGTTGGTGCAGGACTCCCAAAATGTTAATTTGCAAGTTGAATCTATAATAAGGAAGGCAAATTCAATGCTAGCATTATTTCAAGAGGACTGGAATACAAAAACAGAGATGTAATACTGAGGCTCTTCATATGCTACCCCACTCATTCCTGGAATCATTCGTGTAAACCTGGTCAGGCCGCATTTGGAGTACTGTGGGCCCCATATCTGAGGAAGGATGTGTTGGCTCTGGAGAGGGTCCAGAGGAGGTTTACACGAATGATTCCAGGAATGAGTGGGGTAGCATATGAAGAGCATTTGACAGCTGTGTTTTACACGCTGGAGTTTAGAAGGTTGAGGGGATCCTAATGGAAACTTACAGGATAATGAAAGGCATAGATAGAGTGGATGTGGAAAGGATGTTTCCACTGGTGGGAGAGTCTAGGACCAGAGGTCATAGCCTCAGAATTAAAGGGCACTCTTTGAGAAAGGAGATGAGGAGGAACTTCTTTAGTCAGAGTGTAGTTATTAATCTGTGGAAATCATTGCCGCAGAGGGCTGTGGAGGCCAAGTCAGTGGATATTTTTAAGGCAGAGATAAACAAATTCTTGATTAGAATTGGTGTCAAGGGTTATGGGGAGTAGGCAGGAAAATGGGATTAGAAGGCAGAGATCAGTCATGGTTGAATGGCGGAGGAGACTCGATGGGATGAATGGCCTAATTCTACTCCTACAACTTGTGAACTTGTGAAGGTCTACCCTCGACTGAGTGACAAAAACATCTCAACAGTTACTTTTTATATATTACAAATGGTCCAATTGCTTTGGTCAGCCAAAAGGCATCTCTCTTTTTTTTAATCATTGCACTAAGCTGCTACAACTCAACCATATATTGATGTACCATAGCGAGAACACAGCAAGAGCATTTCTCATCAGTTCCAACATATTGTTCCATGACGGGACAGGCTCCCTTGTCAATTCCCACACTGTGGGACTACTGCATTCACTTGAACCACCAATGACTGATCCCTTTTGTGGTTAGTATTAGTTATGCAGGCAGTAGGAATTTTGTGTTTTGCACAGGAAGTGTTCCAAAATTGCGACCAGCCTACATTCGGTGGAAGGGGTGCGCAGAATATTTCTGTCTGAGAAAAGTCTACATATGAGGGGAATTATTTTATATCTAAATCTAAATAGATTTCAAGAGGTTTCAGTTGTCAGCCTAATCGTTTGCACAGTGAGAAATCCGGAAGACAGTGGTCCAAAATGTGGGGTGAACACAACATCCAAACCTTTTTTCCAAGTGCATTATAGAAGCAGCACTGCATTGATACAGTGTATGATGTATTCCCTTGAGACTCTTCCCAGAGGATGCAGGTGAAATTAGACCTGACAGGATGTGGTAGACATTGCAAGATTGTACTTGCTCGTAGAACAAGATGCTTGATGTGTTTACACAACAGCCTCACATGTTTGATCAATTATACAACCACTGTTGAACCTGGCTTACTTTTCAACTTGACAGCACTTTCAATGCTCATTGAGTGTTTCCATGCTCTAATAAGATATGCTTTTATTATGAAACTCATAATGGCAAGTTTTTCACACAGGCATTGTCCCATGCAATGCCATATTATGCACAGCCGTTTATTGGCACTAACTCTGGCTTCTAACATGAAGGCATATCTATTGCTGTGTGTTTCTTCGATTTGCAGTACCTTAAGGAATTTTGAAGCTTCCACTCATGACATTCAAATTGGAGGACAAAATTATTCACACTTCAACCTCTTTCTCTACTTCATCACAGGATATATTGAAACATATAAGATAATTAGGGGATTGGACACATTAGAGGCAGGAAACATGTTCCCAATGTTGGGGGAGTCCAGAACAAGGGGCCACAGTTTAAGAATAAGGGGTAGGCCATTTAGAACGGAGATGAGGAAGAACTTTTTCAGTCAGAGAGTGATGAAGGTGTGGAATTCTCAGCCTCAAAAGGCAGTGGAGGCCAGTTCGTTGGATGCTTTCAAGAGAGAGCTGGATAGAGCTCTTAAGGATAGCGGAGTGAGGGGGTATGGGGAGAAGGCAGGAACGGGGTACTGATTGAGAGTGATCAGCCATGATCGCATTGAATGGCGGTGCTGGCTCGAAGGGCTGAATGGCCTACTCCTGCACCTATTGTCTATTGTCTATTGACATCTTTGTCCGTAGAAGTAACAAATTAACAGGGCAATTTGACGCTGGAATCCACCTTTGGACATAGATTACGTTTCTTCTTTCTGACTCACACATATACAGAATCATAGACTCATGCAAAGGATATTTTGTGAGTTCCTCCAGCACATTGTGATTTGCCACTGATCTAGATGCACCCCAGTATATTACAGTGTCTTGCCACTTTTCACGTCAACTATAGAAGTTGAATATTTTATAATGTCAATGAATGGAAACACAATATAGAGGTAATGGATAAAGTAATTGTATTCAAAGAAACATCATTCTTAATTCATGTTCTTAGTGCTTGGAACTTGACTTAGTATCATATTTGGCACAGACTCTATGGGCTGAAGGGCCTGTTCCTGTTCCGTACTATTCTATGTTCTTTGATGTACTTAAATCATTGTAAATTGATGAGAACCTAAAGGAAGAAGCATTAGTTATACCAGCTTCAATGTGAACAAATGCTCTTCAATTGTAAATCCTGTTTAAAAATATAAACAAATGGTGTCTTTGAAACATCAAGAACTGTTAACTTTTTAATGATGTAAAACATATAATATTGCAAATTATTCAAGAAAAAAAAAGTTTATTTGCAATGCAAAGCTTGGAACAAAATTGCGCTTAAAAGTTCCCTCAATGAAGATAAATGGGACATTAACCACTCTGCAGCAAGTTCATGCTTGAATATTATCCTGTGCTTTGTCTTGTGCTTTGAGGAAAGCTGTTGGATTCTCTTTGTACTGACATCCCTGTAGTTGCAGGACCGTGTCCTTACATATTTTAGTCCTTGGCATTGGAGCTCTCTCCCATTCACTCTATTTAGCTTGGGATAGCAGCAGAGAGCTCTGATGGAACACCCCTCTTGCAGAAAGTCCGTACATGATACCTGTAGAAATGTGATGACTTCTAGGCAGCACCATTAAGGGATTTATTTCTTCAGCAACCACAACATTCTGCTTTGGATCAATTAGCCCTTGAAGGAGAATGACCCTCAGAAAGAAAGATACACTTCAATTACTGTGTGAATAGGCCAATACTAAGAATAATATTGCCAAATCGTACAGCGATCATGTATATTTAAATAAATGAGAATGATTTAACTGGCCCTACCACTGCAAAAAGACTTGAACATACTTTACGTTAAGACAGACTACTAACTAAGAATAAAAGTTGAAGTAGTGATGTAATTAGGCCATAGTTTGATTAAATAATTTGTTCACACTTAAGAGAATCAGTTGAGTATCAGGTATTGTCCTATCACACATCATATAATACTCGAGTCACACTTTTTTTAATATGCTATCTGGAAATAATCTTCGGCGCATTCTTTGGCTTACTTCTTTTCTGATTGATGGAGAGAAAGGCTTTTGAGAGGTGAGAAAAGTTCCTTGCATTTGATGCTCCCTGGATTTTTCTACAAATCAAGCGTTCTCTGACCCTGCCCATTGTGCAACACCGTTCAACATTCAACATATTTTCAAGATGAGTTCCTGAAAAAAATGGACCAGGTCATGTGCGGGCTAAATTATGTTGACACTGTGAGTGGTGGGCACCTGAACAGGCTGGCAACGGTGGAGGTGGAGGCATATACAATAGGGACATTTAAAAAGGCTTTTAGATAGGCACGTGGATATGCAGGAAATGGAGGGATATGGCTTGAGTGCAGGCAAAGGAGTTTGGTTTAACATGGCAATGTGTTCGGTACAAAGCCATTATGGGCTGAAAGGCCTACTGTACTGTTCTATGTTCCATGTAATAAATTAGTTACAGACAAAACATGAGTGATTGTAATGAAATATGCAATGATTATGTATAATTACGATAGATGCATTGCTAATCTGGCAGCTGGCATTCACTTTTTATGATTCTTCAATCTAGTCAGCCTCTCTTCAGAGAATATACTTAAGCTGCCTATTTATCCAAATTGTTACTCAAGAGAAAAATAAAACAATGGCTGAGTAATTCATTCACTGCTGAGAAGGTTCTAAAGCCCCAGTCTGTCCCTGTACTGTTGCTGCAGATGTGTGTGCACTCTGCCTACCAGAGTTGCGTTTTGAATTCTCCAGTCATATCACCTATTTATGGATGTTAAATGTGAATAATTTCAGGATTAAAACAGCTCTATTAAAGGGGAAGTTGCAGATTAATCCAACCATAGTCAATTATAAAAAGCACTACACGCCAACAATAATTAGGACTGCAAAGAAACAAGTGACGCTCCAATTCATGATGCCTTGCGAATGGAGTAGACACCCAGAAAGGGAGAGTATGCTAGTCAGATCACCCAGGAGCTGGCTGCTTACAACAGCTATTTAAGATGAGATAGGGCCAATACAAGCATCTACTGAAACCAATAAAGGAGCACTGTGTAGCGGAAGAACAATAAGAAAACACGCATGCAAGGCAGGCATTACGGTAATGCACAAGGATGATTTGCTAATCATTTTGTTCTTTGGCAGCTGCATAGTAATAGTCTTGGTTTTCGGGATTTGTTGAGAAGACAACATGCATATCTCTGAAGATCTGTCCTGGGCCCAGCAAGGGTGCAAACACAAAGAAAGCTCTTCAATTCCCTGGAAGATTGAGGATATTTGGTGTTTCGACAAATACTTTATCAAACCTCTACAGGCACACAGTGGAGAGCATATTGACAGGTTGCATCACGGCCTGGTACAGCAACGCAAACTCCCAGGAACCAAGGAGACTACAGAGAGACACTGCTGGGGCCCATCACAGATACTGACCTCCCTATGATTGAAGAGATCTACATTGTAGGAGGTGCACCTCAACAAGGCAGCAAATATCATCAAAGAACCGCACAAGTCTGGCCAAGCTCTCACTTCACTGCTACCATTGGGTAGAAGATAAAGGATCCTCAAAATAGTGGCAACCAGATTCAAGACATCTTCTGAGGTACCATCAGGGTCTAGAACCTCAGCAACGATGATCTTCTATAGACTGTGATATACCTCGGACTTCGGTTTTGCACTATTATGGTTACCATAGTATTACAGTGATTAATTTATTGTATTTTTGATTATTATATATTCTGTGTTATTGTGCTGACTGGCTTGTTAAGCTGCAATAAGTAGGAATTTCATTGCTCCATTGCAACAAATGACAATTAAACATTCTTGACTTGAGACACTCAGATGCTTGGGAATAGGGAGATGGCAATGTTAGGATTTGGGTTTGCTCTTCCTTTGTTATCCTTTATGAGTTGTGTGGATTTAAGCACATGGTGCGGAATCTCAAGGTAGCTGTTTTGACATGAATGGTGGTTTTAGAATTCCATACATCCAGGCAAGTGGAGAGTGGTTGATCACATTCCTAATTTATATGTTATGGATGGTGAAGAGACTTTGTGTTGTCAGAAGGTGAGCGACTCACCTAACCTTTGTCGTTGTACTCTTACACTCACAACATCTCATAAGACTGGTCCATTTGAGTTTTTCTGTCGAAGGTGTTGAACTACGAAGCTGGTGGGAGGAGTACCTGCCGGGGGGATAGTAATGCCATTAAATATCAAGTGAAGGTGGTTAAACTTTCTCTTGTTGGAGATTGTCATTGCATGACATTTGTGCAGTTTGGATGCTCCCACTCATCAGATCTTATCACATGCAGATATGGACTTGCTCATTTTGTTCACTAGTTGCACGTGGCATTGGACATTATGTATTCATCAGCGAACATCCCCACTTCCGAATTTATGGTGGACGTAACACCATTGATGAAACAGCTGAAGATAATTGGCCTTGGAAACTATGCTGAGAAGCTCTGGTGGTCTGGGATCGAGTCTGGGATGTTTGACATCTAACAGTCATAAACATCTTTCTTTGAGGAGGTACAAGTCCAGCCATTGACAGCTTTTCCCCTTGATGCCCTCTGATTTAAATTTTACCAGGCCTCATTCAAACGCTGTCCTGATGTCAATGGCAATTACTCTCACCTGCACCCTGAAGCTCAGGTCTTTGCTCCAAATATGGCCCAGACTGGGTATGGTGAGCAGGTTATTGGTGAGTACATGCCACTTGTTAGCACTGTAAATGCTCATCACTTTGCTGCTGAGATGAAGGGGCAATTAACCAGACTGGATTTTTCCTGATTTTGGTGAATAAAAGTGAATAAGACATAATTGGGATTTTGTTCACATTTATTTCTCATACAGGTTCATTCTCACCTGCTGCAGGCTGTGTCCTTCAGCACTTTAGCAGCTCAGTTTAAAATGGTGCAGTGAAGATAGTCTTAGTGTTGGTCATTGATGTTCCCCATCTTGAGTTCATTCTGTGTCCTTACTGTGACGGATTTCTGCCTCATGTTAGATGATATCCTCTCTGATCATATTTTGTGGGCCGCATTATGTGTTCGTCACATTCAACATGAATTTCACAGGAGAGGAGTCAATTGAGGATTATTGTCTTCCTTGTGTGATCTGCACAGTTTGCATACATCTAAGTTACACACATTCTCGATTTGGAACACAGTCCAAATTTACTTTGTGGACCACATGTGTGGTCAAAACACGATCAATTTTACCCTGTAATTTAACTGAATACTGCTAAAAGCATACAAAATGTTTGATGTTCCCTGTTAGTGAGCCAAGTCCAGTAAATTTTCCAAGATATTCTTATCAATGAAACTTTCTTTATCCCTTACTTTCTAAAATAGTTTAATTATCACATATTTGAATGCTTCAAGTATCTGGTATACAATACCGTTTCAATGTGATTTCTTTGTAATTATTGAAAAAATGAAATTAATTATAATATAGCTCTGATTGTTGTAAACTGTGCTAATATATCACATGATGTCATTTTTAAAGGCTTTGTCATCACCGAAGCACAAAAATACAAGGCCAAACTGCTTGCACGTAAGCCAGTAAAGAAGAAAAAAGGTGATTTTGATAATGCTAAATATTTAAATCGTAAGCAGCCATTCTGGAAAAAAAAAAGATAAGACATGAAACAGGAATTAAATGGAGAGTCAGACATGTGAAATTATGGACCTTATGATCTGTGCATTAATGATTAAAATGGTAAGCCTGTCGTGCAGAGCAGATCAATGGCTTTTCAACAACAGAGGAAATCATCTTATCTTGAGAGCAATTGAGAAATGTATGCTCTCTAACACTTGCAAATTATTCCATTAAATATCTAATTTTAGTGTTTTATAGTTTAAGTAAATCTCATAAGTGGAGACATGTCAACTTTTTACTATCGTGCTTAGTTTAATGTTTTGAATATTTGTCACCATATGGTAAAACGCATCTATGTAGAATCTTATGAAACAACTATAAGCCAAAAATAGTGATAAGGGATAATGTCCGAGAACTAAAAGATGAGACAATGGCTAAATTTACTTGTACAAATCAATCTTAACACTAGTCAGGATCGTTGCATGCAAATAAAATGGGTTTAGAAGCCTGGATAAGCAATATGAGTTGGCACCCATTTTTAAACCATGCGTATCATGCATATATAATCATTCACACATGAATAAAACATCATATAGAGTTTAGGAGTCAATAACGTTATGGAATCATACAATAATACACCAGTGTCAGGCCTTTCAGCCCATCATGTCCATACTGATGATCAAGTAGCCATAAATACTAATCCCTTTTTCTTAGCACTTAACCTATAGTCTTCCATGTCCCTGAGATTCGTGCATTTAGGCACAACTTTAGTATTAAAAAAGGAGTCTGACGATACCACCCACTCAAGAGAGATGTTCGAGATTCCAACCACTATATGGGTGAAAACAAACTATCTTCAGATGCCTTCTAAATCCTCTAGAACTCATAACTTCATCCTCAACTTCATCCTCAAAACTTCATCCTCAAAACTTCACCCAAAACTTCATCCTCAATATTGATGGTCTCCCAGTATCCACCTCCCCTCACATCCGGAATCTTGGAATCATCTTTGATCAAACCCTCCCCTTCGACAAACACATCAAACAATAGACAATAGACAATAGGTGCAGGAGTAGGCCATTCAGCCCTTCAAGCCAGCACCGCCATTCAATGCGATCATGGCTGATCACTCTCAATCAGTACCCCGTTCCTGCCTTCTCCCCATACCCCCTCACTCCGCTATCCTTAAGAGCTCTATCCAGCTCTCTCTTGAAAGCATCCAACGAACTGGCCTCCACTGCCTTCTGAGGCAGAGAATTCCACACCTTCACCACTCTCTGACTGAAAAAGTTCTTCCTCATCTCCGTTCTAAATGGCCTACCCCTTATTCTTAAACTGTGGCCCCTTGTTCTGGACTCCCCCAACATTGGGAACATGTTTCCTGCCTCTAATGTGTCCAATCCCCTAATTATCTTCTATGTTTCAATAAGATCCCCCCTCATCCTTCTAAATTCCAGTGTATACAAGCCCAATCGCTCCAGCCTTTCAACATACGACAGTCCCGCCATTCTGGGAATTAACCTAGTGAACCTACGCTGCACGCCCTCCATAGCAAGAATATCCTTCCTCAAATTTGGAGACCAAAACTGCACACAGTACTCCAGGTGCGGTCTCACCAGGGCCCGGTACAACTGTAGAAGGACCTCTTTGCTCCTATACTCAACTCCTCTTGTTACGAAGGCCAACATTCCATTGGCTTTCTTCACTGCCTGCTGTACCTGCATGCTTCCTTTCATTGACTGATGCACTAGGACACCCAGATCTCGTTGAACTCCCCCTCCTCCTAACTTGACACCATTCAGATAATAATCTGCCTTTCTATTCTTACTTCCAAAGTGAATAACCTCACACTTATCTACATTAAACTGCATCTGCCATGTATCCGCCCACTCACACAACCTGTCCAAGTCACCCTGCAGCCTTATTGCATCTTAGTATCATCTGCAAATTTGCTAATGGTACTTTTAATCCCTTCGTCTAAGTCATTAATGTATATCGTAAATAGCTGGGGTCCCAGCACCGAACCTTGCGGTACCCCACTGGTCACTGCCTGCCATTCCGAAAGGGCCCCATTTATCCCCACTCTTTGCTTTCTGTCTGTCAACCAATTTTCTATCCATGTCAGTACCCTACCCCCAATACCATGTGCCCTAATTTTGCCCACTAATCTCCTATGTGGGACCTTGTCCACATCCACTGACTCTCCCCTGTCAATTTTCCTAGTTACATCCTCAAAAAATTCCAGTAGATTTGTCAAGCATGATTTCCCCTTTGTAAATCCATGCTGACTCGGAATGATCCCGTTACTGCTATCCAAATGCTCAGCAATTTTGTCTTTTATAATTGACTCCAGCATCTTCCCCACCACTGATGTCAGACTAACTGGTCTATAATTACCCGTTTTCTCTCTCCCTCCTTTCTTAAAAAGTGGGATAACATTTGCTATCCTCCAATCCACAGGAACTGATCCTGAATCTATAGAACATTGAAAAATGATCTCCAATGCTTCCACTATTTCTAGAGCCACCTCCTTAAGTACCCTGGGATGCAGACCATCAGGCCCTGGGGATTTATCAGCCTTCAGTCCCATCAGTCTACCCAAAACCATTTCCTGCCTAATGTGGATTTCCTTCAGTTCCTCCATCACCCTAGGTTCTCCGGCCCCTAGAACATTTGGGAGATTGTGTGTATCTTCCTCAGTGAAGACAGATCCAAGGTAACGGTTTAACTCGTCTGCCATTTCTTTGTTCCCCATAATAAATTCCCCTGTTTCTGTCTTCAAGGGACCCACATTTGCCTTGACTATTTTTTTCCTCTTCACGTACCTAAAAAAACTTTTGCTATCCTCCTTTATATTATTGGCTAGTTTACCCTCGTACCTCATCTTTTCTCCCCGTATTGCCTTTTTAGTTAACTTTTGTTGCTCTTTAAAAGAGTCCCAATCCTCTGTCTTCCCACTCTTCTTTGCTATGTTATACTTCCTCTCCTTAAGACAGCCTTCTTCCACCTCAAAAACATTGCCCGTCTCCGTCCATCCCTCTCCTTCACAGCTGCAGAAACCCTCATCCACGCCTTCATCACCTCCCGTCTGGACTACTGCAACAGCCTCCTCTATGGCTCACCCTCAAAAATCATCAGTAAACTTCAATACATTCAAAACTCCGCTGCCCGTCTACTCACCCACTCCCCGATCCGTGACCATATCACCCCCGTCCTTTACAAACTCCACTGGCTCCCATCCCCCAGAGAATCCAGTACAAAATCCTCCTCATGACCTACAAAGTCCTCCATAACCTGGCCCCATCCTACCTGACTGACCTCCTCCACAGGCACACTCCCACCTGCACCCTCCGCTCTGCTGCTGCCAATCTCCTGTCCCCCCCCATCCGGACCAAACTCAGATCCTGGGGGGACAGGGCCTTCTCCATCGCTGCTCCCACCCTATGGAACTCACTACCCCAAACCGTCAGAGACTCCTCCTCACTCACCACATTCAAAACATCACTGAAGTCTCACCTCTTCAGCACTGCCTTCAACCACTGAAGGTCACCTCACCTTCTGTCTCCTTTCTCTGTTCGTTTACTTATTTATCTATTTATTCACTTCTCTATGTTCTAGAAATCCCTGTAAAGCGTCTTTGAGTGTTTGAAAAGCGCTATATAAATGTAATGCATTATTATTATTATTATTATAATAAACCAATTACCTCTGATTTTAGACTCCTCTGCTGTGGAGAAACATTTCTTACTCTCTTCCTTGTTTACAACTCTCATTAGTTTGATTACTTCAATCAGGATCCATTTCAGCCACTCCTGCTCCAAGGAAATTAAACCCAGCATGTCCAGACTCTCTTCATATCCAGACTTTCTTCATATCCAGACTCTCTTCATATTCAGACTCTCATCTATCGACAGACCAGTTAAATTGAAAGATTTCCGTGGTAGACATTCGTGAACCACATGGTGGTGGTGTGGGGGACAGGAGCGGAGACAACCTGGTAGTTTCATTGTTAAAGTTCCTGAGACCAGATTTAATTTTAAATCCATATTTATTTAATAATTTGAGTTTGAATTTGCAAGTTACCACTGTGGAATTCACATTGTCATTCCTGCTCTAGCAGCTCCTCCAGTAAGTAAATACCATGCCACTATAGTGAATAAATGGTATGAAAATTAAAGGGACAATGGGTTTGTGTACTATTCATGGGAATGCAATAGCGAAGACTCTCGGCTTACAAATAAAATTAAAACCTATTGGCATGAAGTACAAATTGGATATGGAAGAAATAAAGTGATCAGCAAAAATGTGTAGGTAGACAAAATGCTGGAGTAACAGCGGGACAGGCAGCATCTCTGGAGAGCAGGAATGGGTGACGTTTTGGGTCGAGACCCTTCTTCAGACTGATGTTAAGGGAGAGGGAGATACATAGATAAGGAAGTGTAAGTTGTGAAAATAGGACAAAGGGAATGGAGATCAAGGAAAATGTAGAATATATCATTGATAGTTGGGAGAAGGCAACAACAAAACAAACAGAGATAAAATGTAGTCAGTGGCAGTAAGACTGGTTGGAGAACTGGGAAGGGGAGGGGGAGAGAGGGAAAGCAAGGGCTACTTGAAGTTAGAGAAGTCAATGTTCATACCGCTGGGGTGTAAGCTGCCCAAGCGAAATATGAGGTGCTGTTCCTCCAATTTGTGTTGGACCTCACTCTGACAATGGAGGAGGCCCAGAACAGAAAGATCAGCGTGGGAATGGGGGGGGGGGGGGGGAGTTAAGGTTTAGGAGCACTGAGGGGAGGTGTTCAGCAAAACGATTGTTGAGCTTGCGCTTTGTCTCGCCAATATATAGGAGCCCGGAACAGCGGATAGTGTAAATGAGGTTGGAGGAGTTGCAAGTGAACCTCTGCCTCACCTGAAAAGCCCGTCGGGGTCCTTGGACTGAGTCAAGGGGGGAGGTATAGGGACAGGTGTTTCATCTCCTGTGATTGCAGGGGAAAGTACTTGGGGAGGGGGTGGTTTGGTGGGAAGGGACGAGTTGAGCAGGGAGTTGCGGAGGAAACGGACTCTGCGGAAAGCGGAAAGGGGTGGAGATGGGAAGACGTGGTTAGTGGTGGGATCCCGTTGGAAGTGGCAAAAATGTTGGAGGATTATGTGCTGTATGCGACGGCTGATGGGGTAGAAGGTGAGGATTTGGGGGATTCTGTCCCTGTTACATCTGGGGGGAAGGGGAGTTCCCCCTCCCATTCCCACACTGACCTTTCCGTCCTGGGTCTCCTCCATTGTCAGAGTGAAGGCCCAGCGCAAATTGGAGGAACAGCACCTCATATTTCACTTGGGCAGCTTACACCCCAGTGGTATGAACATTGACTTCTCTATCTTCAAGTAACCCTTGCTTTCCCTCTATCTCCATCCCTCCCTCTTCCCAGTTCTCCGACCAGTCTTACTGTCTCCGACTATATTTTATCTCTGTTTGCTTTGTTGTTACCTTCTCCCAGCTAACAATGTCCTATTCTACATCTTCCTTGATCGCCATTCCCTTTGTCCGATTTTCACAACTTACACTTCCTTATCTATGTATCTCCCTCTCCCGACATCAGCCTGAAAAAGGGTCTTGACCCAAAATGTCACCCATTCCTTCTCTCCAGGGATGCTGCCTGCCCCGCTGAGTTATTCCAGCATCTTGTGTCTATCTTCAGTTTAATCCAGCATCCGCAGTTCCTTTCTACACATACTGAAATTGAGGTTTTACAAATGTTTATGCGACTAGATCACTGTGGAAAAAGTTAAATAAGGAATGCAAAGGGAAAATACTGGGTGCATAGACAGAATATTGACAACAATCAGCTTTTTAACAGTAAATTAAAGTATTCAGCAAATGTGATGTTGCTGTGAAAATTCTATATACTCAAGGGCACCTTGGAGTTTGGGTGATACAATAATAATAAAATCAGGAACTTCTGAAAGAAGGAGTACATGAGATAGCTTTGGTAGATATGGCAAAGGAAAGCCAAAGATATTCTACAGTATATTAAATGGAAAAGAGTAAGTAGAGATAGAATAAGGGCCCTTAAAGATCACTGTGAAACTACAATAGACGAGTGAGGTGTTAAAAGAATATTTCTCATCTGCTTTTACTATGGAAAAAGACATGGATGATAAAGATTTTGTGTAAGTTAATAACAATATCTCGAAGAGAGTTGACATTACTGAAGAGGTGGTGCTGGAGGTCAAAAATCACATTAATGTAGATAAATCTCAGGGAACTGATCAAATGTCTCCTGGGATATGTTTGGGAACCAGAGACAAAATTGCAGGATCCATGACAGAAGCGTCTTTCTTATCAATAGCCATGGATGAGGTGCCGGAAGACTGGTGAGTGGCTAATGTTATGCCTCTATGTAAGAGAGGCTGCAAGGGAAGCCTGGGACCTGCACACCAGTGAGTCGAACATCAATGCTGGGTAGGTTATTGGAGGGAATTCCAAGATAGGAGGGGATTCTGAGATAGGATCTGCTCCAATTTGTAAAGGCATGGACTGATTAGGGATATTTAGCATGGCTTTGTGCATGCAAGAGGTCTCACAAAATTGACTGAGGTTTTTTTTTGACCAAGAGGATGGATGAGGGTAGTGCGGTAGACTTTGTCTACATGGGTTTTGTAACAGAAGGCTGCATTTGGGGACTTAGAGTTTGGTCACCCTACTATAGGAAGGATATCATTAAGCTGGAAAGGGTGCAAAAAATTTTTTTGACATGGTTTGAATGTTACATGGTTTGTAGGGTTTGAGTTAAAAAGGAGAGGCTGAATCGGCTGAGCCTATTTTATTTTGGATTGTACAAGGCTGAGGAATAATAATCTTAGAGGTTTATAAATTCATGTGATAAGATGAATAGCCATAGTGTTTCGCCCAGGATTGTAATCCAAAACTAGAGTGGATAGCTTTAAGGTGAGAGGGGGACATGGATAAGGAAGATTTGGAGAGATATTAGCCAGGCTTAGGCAAATGGGTTTAGCTTGGTTAGGCAAACTGGTCGACATGGACACGTTGGTCTGAAGGGCCTATTTTAGTGCTGTTTAGCTCTATGACTCTCTCATAATATTGTGATTGTGATAAAATAAAGTAAAATATTGGCAGTTTTATGAACTGTATTAGAGGCAGGCAAGAAATAGAAACATTAAAGCAATTATTGTAAGAAACCATTCCACTTAATCATTATTATCTCTTAGTACAGGTATTTTATGTTCAATAAACTCAGACATCTGAAGTGCCATTTTTACGCACATGCTAAGTGTAAGAATATCTAATAAAGCTTACAGAACTAATTTAGTCAACTGCATATTATTCAACACTTTGGATAGTACAAAAATCAAATAAAATGAGGTCTGCCATTAAGCAGGTATAAAACCGGCCCAGCAGAGATTTATACCAGTAAATTGCATATAATTAATTAGAAATTATGATGTATTGTTTCAGATATAACTGAAACAATAGCTTCCAACTGGTTTCTGTGACTGAAAATAGCCCATCCAGGTTAGGATTTCCGTCCAACGTCAAGAAACTGATGGTTCTCTGTTGTCTCCCACTCCTCATCCTGGTCTTGTCGACAAATTTGAAGTGGATGAGCTGATGTCACATCTCTGTCCTCTTGATTTCATGAATTTGTCAGATAAACGTCCTCTGAATGATCTGCAGTACCACTATATCCATTTGCTAAGATGGAGACCCAAACTAAATATAATATTCCAGGTATAAACCCATTAAATCTGTCCAACATTTAAAATCACTCCTTTTGATTTCTGACACTCATTTCTGGCTATAGATTATAGCATTCTGTTTATCTTTATGATAACAGACAGCTTCTGAACTTAATGAGCAAAGTTCCCAAATCACATTGATTTCATTAAAAAAAAATTCCTGCGTACTTTGTACTCCATCCTTTTCTATCTCATCTTATCACTGATGAGCCTAATCGATCAGATCCCTCTGATCTATTGAAATCAGCTAGCTTGATTGATTGCTGCAACATGTGATGCTATTGCATATGTCATCAACATTCTATCCTCATAGTTAAAAAGTTATAAACAATTTCAAAACCAAATTCTTTGAAAATTTGGTGGTGACTTATAATGCTGTCTGCATTTTACATTAGTCTTCCATTGTATTGCCTCCATGCAGATAATAGGGCTGTCCAAAAACCCAAAGAAAATTGAGTGCAATGAGAGGCAGGAATTATTGACGGACCCACCACTATTCTGAAACAGAAGCAGCAGCCGAATAGCACACAAACAGAAGCTTTTCACTGTACACGTGACAATAAACGAAACTAAGTTAAACATCTGACAGGAGATACAGAAACCTGCAATCCTGCAGCACCAGGTTCAGGAACAACTACTTCCCACAGCTATCAGAACTGCACAACCATAATCCTACCGCAGCAAGAAAAACCCTATTGATAACCTCTTGCACTATCTTGTTTCCTATTTGTTTATTTTCACACTCTTGTCTTTATTCTGCAGACTTTTTCTTTTCACTTTCTTATAGAATTTATGTGCAATTTATGTGTAATTTATGTTTTTGTGTTGTCTGTCTATCTGCCTGTGGTGATGCCGTAAGCCATTTTTTCATTGTATCTGTACCTCACTATACTTGTGCATATGACAATAAACTCAACTTGACTTGAAATAATTTTGTCACATTCATCACAGTTATATTTCCCTGCCAATTCCTGCTGATTAAATATATCCATTCAAATCAGTGTATCCTCTCCTTCCACATAAATTGGTTTAGAATATTTTAGCTTGGGGAAAGCTGTAATCTGGCGAATTGTCAGAATTTATGTTATTCCTCACAACATTCTCAAGAACTCTTCTCCATCCTAAAATGATGCAATATTTTGGCTTTCTGCTTTAGAATTCTTCTATGCAATGCAATCCATTTGTATTCAACCTCAATATATTTATATATACATTTCCAAATGATGTTGGATCTTGATCTTGCCATAAATTTCCCCCAATTATTTCAATGTTTTACAAAGTTAAACCAAGAAAATTCTCACTTACTCTAGATGAATTGCAGAACTTCTTTTGTGGATACTTATTCCTCATCCTTTGTTTCTTAGTCCTGAGCTTTATATATAAATTCATTCCAGTTCCTGAGACTTTCAAATAATGTCAAGATGCCCGTCAAATGGAAAGAAAGGCAGATCATTTGTGGCTTTGTATTTAATACTCTTGGTACTTTTACTCAACATGTTCATTAGGATTGGGTTTCTGGATCTCACCGTCTCCATCACAGGAAACAGACTATTGACCGACATCTACTACAAACCTACTGACACCCATAGCAATCTAGACTACACTTCTTCCCACCCTGCTTCCTGCTTCTTCCCACCCTACTCCCAATTCCTCCTCCTACGCCGCACCTGTGCCCAGGATGAGATTTTCCATATGAGATCATTGGAGATGTCCTCATTCTTTACGAAACGGGGGTTCCCCTCTTCCATTATAGATGAGGCTCTAACTAGGGTCTCCTCGATATCCCCCAGCTCCGCTCTTTCTCCCCCTCCCCCCATTCGCATCAACGACAGAGTCCCCTTTGTCCTCACTTCCACCCCATCAGCCGTCGCATACAGCATATAATCCTCCAACACTTTCACCACCTCCAAAGGGATCCCACCACTGGTCACATCTTTCCAACTCCACAGCCTTCTGCTTTCCTCAGAGACCGCTCCCTCCGCAACTCCCTGATCAACTCGTCCCTTCCCACCCAAACCACTCCCTCCCCAGGTACTTTTCCATGCAGCCGCAGGAGATGCAACACCTGTCCCTTTACCTCCCCCCTTGACTTCATCCAAGGACCCCGACAGTATTTTCAGGTGAGGCAGAGGTTCACTTGCACCTCATCCAACCTCATCGACTGTATCCAGATGTCAACTTCAGTACATCAGCGAGACCAAGTGCAGGCTCGGCGATTGTTTCGCTGAACACCTCCGCTCAGTCCGCCTTAACCTACCTGATCTCCTGGTTGCTCAGCACTTTAATTCCCCCTCCCATTCCCAATCAGACCTATCTGCCCTGGGCCTCCTCCATTGTCAGAGTGAGGCCCAGCGCAAATTGGAGGAACAGCAGCTCATATGTCGCTTGGGTAGCTTACACCCTAGCGGTATGAACATTGACTTCTCTAACTTCAAATAGCCCTTGCTTTCCCTCTCTCTCCATCCCCTCCCCCTTTTCCCACCAGTCTTACTGTCTCCGACTACATTCTACCTCTGTCGCACCCACTCCCCTGACATCAGTTTGAAGAGGGGTCTCGACCCGAAACATCACCCATTCCTTCTCTTCAGAGAGGCTGCCTGTCCCGCTGAGTTACTCCAGCATTTTGTGTCCACCTGTTCATTGGAATTGCTGCTCTTGCTTCAGTATTCTTGCTAGTTCTCCAAAGTTGAAATATTGTCCTCGATCTTGATTATTTTGCCTTGAAATAATCCAATCTGAAAGTTGCTACAAATAAGATATTAGGCACATTGAATGACAGCATTTTGGATATCACTTCCAGCTCTTAATTATATCCGATGAACATGCTTAATTTATTAAGCCGTTAGTAATTATTAACATTATTTATTATTTTTGTTACTATTAAAATATTTAAGAACTATATCTGATGAACATGCTCAATTTATTAAACTGTATTAGTAATTATTCTTATTTTTCTGTTACTATTAAAATATTAATCAATAATAATGAAACTTATTAAGCTATCTTGGAAACCAGTTTTTAAGTAATGAATTTTTCAGAGCACGAGGCTTGGATAAATAAGCAAGCGTATGCTGAATTAATTCAGTTCAGTTATATTTTTAAGGTCAGACTTACTTTGATCACACTTTTTTCTCTACCTTTTTAGTATAAATTGAGTAACTCAGCGTAACAAAGTTAACATTGGAGACAATTGGAGTTTGGACTAACCGAGTCTTAATCTGAATTTGTAATCATTATTCAAAGAATAGATATTCATATGCATAATAGTGGACGCATTCAATGTAAAATATTCCTATTTGCTGTTTTTAGTATAGGACAGATTTAAATTATATATCTAATAGTATCAAATTATTGTATAATGGGGTGATTAACGGTAATTTATGTGGATGCATTAGCTGGTGACAGAGTACATAAATTTAAAGGATTTAAATGACTACAATGATGCTCACGGGCTACTATGTACAATTCTCACCTCTGTTTTATAGGAAGGGTAAAACTGCCATCAAGTGTATGAGCTCATCCATCAGGAATTTGCTTAAAAGAGCTGCAGAAGAAATTATCTTTAGTTGGATGTGCTCATTCACGACATAGAAACCTGTTTGGGTTACACTCTGCTTCAGAAATTTGGCCCATCTGATTTCAGTGGAACCATATTTCAGAAGTGCAGTGCAATGTGTGATTGCTACATGGTGCCATTTAATGTGGAAGCCTAAGGGAGAAAAAAAAGTTTATTTTCTTAGGAAAAGGAGGAAAATTGTAAGAGGCCTAACTGAAATTTTCAACATTCGAATGAGCTGTGAGAGCCTGATTAAAGTCTTCACCACAGTGTACAGCCACATTTCAGTCTTTAAAAGGTGAATCAGGCAGAATGGTTATATTGCACGAGGAGGGGAAGTTGTGGATTGTTCCCGGAAAAGCTCATGGTTTTGAGGGATTGCAAAGCCAGCAAAGAAGGTTACTGTGGATTCCTGACACTAATCAGCTTCTTTATACCTTTCTTACACAGCACGAGTCAGTATGTTCACTTGTGACTCACAACGCGAATGCGAACAAGTACCAATCAAGAAACCTTCACCATGTCCCCACAGGCCACCAAGGCATCCAATAATGACCCCACTGCCCATTTCCTCCAGCTCCTCATCAAGCACAACCACTGATGAATCAATGACATCGGAAGACCAAGAAATGGAATCGGATGTAATTTCATGTCGCAGTTATTCATTAACTTGAGGAGCTTTTGCTTTGCTTTTAAAAAAACAACGGCAAATTCTTTGCACTGAATGTCTGCCTCTGAAACCTTAATCTATGCAGATAAACGGGGAAAATGCGAGACAGTACAAGGGAACCAGCTACCTCAAAAATCTGAACGGCGTACGGTGTGTAACATGTCTTTGAACTAAGTGGACGTGACTCACTCCGTGCTCTTCAGCAGAAGTAGTTTATCTTATTTACCCTCTGCCGGTAGAAACATCTTATGCTCAGCACCGCCTTTGTACATATATCTTGGCTACCATTTTGTCCTTTCTTTGTCACCTTTTGTTAGCATTGCTTTCATAGAGACACTTAGATCGGTTTTAATTAACATCAATCCTTTTGACAATTTTCATTCTGTAATTCTGATCTCCATGCTATGGAGATATTGCAAACAAGTTGGGCTCCACAGATCCTCCAAGAATATTAAAAGGAAATATACTTTAATGTATATCAGAATAAAAGGATGTAACTTTAGAAAGGAGATGAGGAGGAATTTCTTTAGTCAGAGTGTGGTAAATCCATGGAATTGCCACAGACCACTGCGGAGGCCAAATCATTGGGTATTTTGTATTTTTAAAGCGGAGATTTACATGGTTTTAATTACTAAGGGTGAGAAAGGTTACGGAGAGAAGGAAGAAGAGGTTGAGAGTGAAAGATAGATCAGTCGTAATTGAATGACGGAGTGGACTCAATGGGCCAAATGGCCTAATTCTGCTCCCATGACTTATGACCTACAATGGATCACATATAAATAATGCAATGCCTTTTAGAGATGGTTTGGGAGCCAATTCCCTCTGCGCAAACGTCTATTCCACTTATGCTGCGAATGGGAAGTAGTGCAATTAGGAATCATGAATTTAGTTGGGAAACCCAATTTTCATTATTTATTATGAAGTAACATTTCAGTATGGTTCATTTCCATTTTTACATATGCTTTAAGGTGTTAAAATGTACTTTTTTCTTTCTGTAACCACAAACAAAAATCCAGCTTGATATATTTTCCAGTTTTAGTTGATTTATTTCTGACTGCCAAACTATCTTACTGAAATGTTGCAAACTTAAAGCACCACCAAGATTGAAAACCAATGCACCTCAAGCTTTGGCATCAGTGGTCAAAGAATCAAACGTGTATACATACAGGATCTACAATACACACACACACACACACATAAAACAAACAAACAAACAAACTAACCATAGTACAAAAAAACAAACCAATGTCCCCAAGTCTATGTTATTCAGAGCTTATTTCGAGGTTGTTGTGTTTAATAGCCTGATGGCTGCAGGGAAGAAGCTGTTCCTGAACCTCGACGTTAGTTTTCAGGCTCCTATATCTTCTTCCCGATGGCAGCAGTGAAATGAGTGTGCGGCCAGGGAGCTGGGGGTCTTAGATGATGCTGGCTGCCTTTTTGAGGCAGCGACTCCTATAAAGGCAGCGACTCCTGTAAATCCCTTCGATGGTGGGAAGGTTACAACCCATGATGGACTGGGCAGTGTTGACCACTTTTTGCAGTCTTCTTCGCTCCTGGGCATTCAAGTTGCCAAACCAGGCCATGATGCAACTAATCAATATGCTCTCTGCTGTACACCTGTAGAAGTTCTCTAACATACCAAATCTCATTAATCTTCTCAGGAGGTAGAGGCATTGATGGGCTTTCTTTATAATTGCATCAGCGAGGTGGGTCTGGGTGTTGGGAATGAGGGAGGCTGATCTTGAAGTCATTGGAAGAGGTGAAGAGATTTATAATTTTAGAGCTGAAGGGTTAGGCAGTTAAAGGAAAGTTGGTGGGATGAAGGAAGGAGGTGATACACAGTACCATATCTTAATCGTCCACTTTGTCATTAGTGCTCCAAACTGGCAATGTTCACCCAAATGAAGCAGCCTTTGGTTCAATTGAAGGTGAAGATTGGGTTGATCAGGTATATTAAAACATGAACCTTTCTTTTGAAAGTATCAAAGTACTGTTCACAACACCACCCGTATCCTTAATGGGTTTTTTCTCCCGTACAACATGAAGGAAGATCATTCTGCCCATCGAGTCTATGCCAACTCAAGGCAATCTCATCAATCCCATCCCCCTACTTTTCTTCCCCGTAACTTAGTCCCTTCTCTCAGAGTTGAACATAGGTCATCAAAGTGGTGCGGCAGCAACATTATCTGCTTCACTTCCACCATTTTATTGCTAATTTTTTATGGCTTGATCCAATCCTTATTTTTGTTTTGTCAAAATAAATGATCTCATGTTGGCGCTCTGACATTATAAGTCCAGTTCTAAACTATTCTTCATCCACACCAGCTTGAGGGGAAAACCTCCCATTTGGTACTTGTCTACAAATGATTTGTCATTTCCTCCCTCCCTTCCAAAGTTTTGACAGCTTATTTAGTATAAATAGCTTTTATTATATTATGTGTTCATGTTCCAATTAAATTTGATATGTTAGCATCAACATCTTCTATTCTTATATCAGGTTTTTAATTTTTGATGTAGCTCAATCAAACCACAAACTACTAAGAAAATGTTTTAAATTGTGTATTTTAAGGTCTCCACAAAAAGCAAAATGATAATGACCAGATAACTTAGTTTTATTGATGTTGTGATGAATATTGGGCAGGACACTAATGATTACCTGGGATCTTTTAACATACATTTGTGAGAGCAAATTACGGCTTTAATTTATACTCTCATCTGATAATGCAATGTTGTCAGTTTTGAATCAGTGTCACCCTGGATTCTGGTGCTCATATCCATAGAGTCTTGAAACCTCAACCTTCAAAATTGGGTAGGAATGCCACTGTTATTATGTTATTACCTGAGCCACTGTTATTATGCAAGTCAGAGATAAATAAGCTCCTGGCTATTGTAATGAATTTACTAATTCATAACTGGCAGCATTTATATAAAAAGAGGTAGCTGTCAATCCCACAACTAAAGAACCAAAGAAACTAAATTTTCTCTCTTCATTTATGGGGGGGGGGGGGGGGGGGGGGGGGCGGCGGAGAATTAATGACATAAATAGTTCAAGTATAAGTGTCATTTAAAGTCTCAAATATATTTATTCATTAAAAAGTAGTTTCTACAACAAAATGGAACCATCCTGTAAATAAAACGTCAGTCCATTTGGCTGGAAAAATAAACTATGTGCTGCAACCTGTCATCATTTGCCAGTTGAAGATGTAAAGAAAAATAACATCCAAATCCAAAATAAGTTACCTAGAAATATAAACTATTTAAACAGGTCATTGCTGGCAAGGGGCCTGACCAAACATTGACTCCTTTCAAGTCATGTCTCCCTATTAGTTTGACTTGCAATTATTATCAGACTATGGTGTTTCATCAGGCAGGTCACTAATCTTGAAGCACTGAAGAATAATCCATGTAAAACATTTAGATTTCTCAGATATGGTAATCATTGAGGCTGTAATTATCTCCCCAGCCAAAACAAGGTCTGTTTAACAGACACATTGTATTTTACATCAAATAACCCATTTGATGCAACTGCTCCATGCTGCTGTTGATGCCCCACACAAGCTTCTTCCCATCTCATACTATCCATCTATCCTTCTTTGCCATCTCCATGGTTTTTCCTTGCTTTCATCCAGGTTATTTTTCCAAACCGTTGAATGTGGTGATGTAACCTATGTTGTAACCACTAGGGGTAATGAACACGTAACCTCTCCAAATTCTGAACGTCAAATTGCTCTTCCCTTGTCCTTCACCGTAGAACTTGATTTACCATTTACCTTTACCTATAAGTCATTCTACCTTTATTTTTGGAAGTACATGACTTTTCCCTGCACAGAACTATATCACCCCACTTCTTTTGTCATTTTGTTAACAAAGTTTACTTTCTTACCTAAAATGATTCAAACTTGCAGCTACAAATTGGCATTTACTAAATTATTCATATGTCCATTGAAAGGCAGCCAGGTCTATTCTGTGGACAATAAAAAAAGTAACTTTTACCCATGACAGAGAATAGTAACCACGACTCCTTTATGATGTCACCTAGCTTTGGATAGAAACCTCAGTTATGAACAATAATATACAAAACAAGCCAAAAAGCTGGAACAATAATTAGTTGTGTGATGAGAGCAAATGCTAACAAAAAAATACTTGGTCACCATTAGTCATAAAATATAAGACAGATGTTGCCATTTAATGGTTTATGGGTTATGATTGGAAGCTACTTATCAGTTCTAGGAGCTTGAGATTCTATGGAAAAGATTTGAATATCATTCTACATTAACACGAAATCCCACCATCATTAAATATATTTAAACTGCAAATCTTTCATGAGGACCGTCCAGTGTACTACAGTATAGGAAGTTAAAACAATTGTTCTCCAACCTTCCCTACAAAAGTGGGCAAAGATTTGGGAGGGTGGGGGGGGGGGGGGGGGGGGGAGGGGAGAGGAGGAAGGGGAGTCAGACCTACCTTACAAAGCAATGAAGAGTTGTACAGTTTGATAGACGCAAGGAAAAAGGATGTCCTGTGGCATTCTGTGCCGCATCTTGGTGGGATCAGTCTGTTGCTGAAGGTGCTCCTCAGGTTGACCAGTGTGTGATGGAGGGGGTCAGCAGTATTGTCTAAGATGCTCCACAGTTTGAGGAGCATCCTCCCCTTCAAGATCACCTTTAGCGAATCTAACTCCACCCCCAGGATGCGCCAGCCATCCCAATGAGCATTGGTTTCTGAGCACAGCAAGCAAGCATTGTGACCCAGATTTTGCATCAGTTCTGCATAGAACTGCCCTTACCATGCCAAGGATTTTGGGACTTGTGCGTAAATCTGAAAGTCCTGACCTTCTTATATTTTGCAAGACTTGTTTTAGTCCTGATCTTGTTGCATCCTCCATTGATGCTGTGGAATCCATTTTCAGAATCCTGCCCCAAGCTTGACTTGCAAAATCCACAAGCCCATCATGAACAAGCTGTACATAAGCCTGTTCGCAGAGCTGTTGGTGTACTTTCTCTGCTGCACCATCAATGTGGTTGCACAGGACAAATTGTTTGTAATATTTATGCCTAGGAAATGGGGTACAAATAATGTGGAATTTGTTAAGTGTATCCAAGAGTTTTCTGAGACAATATATTGGACTCCTGAAATATTCAGCTATTTATCCAAATGTTAGTTTATTATTTAAGGATATTCTTGTCATTGAGGAAGTACAGCAAATATTCATCTAACTGCTTCCAGCGATGGCAGATTGACCATACAAACGGGGAATTAGCAGACTGGGGTGGTATTCTTTACAACGGTGGCGCAGCGGTAGAGTTGCTGCCTTACAGCGCCAGAGACCCAGGTTAGATCCTGACTACAGGTGCTGCTGTATGGAGTTCTCCCCGTGACCTGCGTGGGTTTACTCCGAGATCTTCAGTTTCCTCCCACACTCCAAAGACGTGCAGGTTTGGTATAAATGTAAATAGTCCCTAATGTGGTCGACGCAGGCCCGGTGGGCCGAAGGGCCGGTTTCTACACTGTATCTCTAAACTAAACGTGATCTCATCAAAACTTATAAAATTATTTTAAGAGGCCATATGGAGGATGTTTGCGCCAACTGAGGTGTCTAGGACCAGGCACATAGACTGAGACAAGGAGACATTTATTCACTCCACATGTGCGTGCTGAATCATTTGAGTTCTGTACCCCGGCTATGGTGACTAAGCCATTATGTTCATTCAAAGCAGAAATGGATATATTTTGGGAATTTATAAGAATCAAAGGATATGGGGATAGTGCTATAAAATGAGGATGAAGTGGAAGACAAACCACAATCTTAAGGAATGGCATAGGATGTTCTGAGGGCTGACTAGCTTACTCTTGCACCCTTTCTTATGTAATATTGTATGTTACAATGAAAAACTAGCTGAAGACATACAACTAATTTACAAGTTTGATGAACCAAACCTCTGCTGCAGACCAAAATCAATATCATGATCATGCTCTCCACTTTCCCAACAGTACATTAAACTGGCCATACTGATCAGGAACAAAGTGTATAACAGAATTATATTCTCAAGCATATTTGCCATTCAACATTGTTTTTATTACTCCATCATATTACTTTTGCTTTAGACATTTTTATATAATTGCCTGGCAAAATGTTATCAATTTCACTTTAAATAATTAACCTGATTGCTGTGGACATTTTTTGCAGAGAGCCAAACTTTGAATTCTCTCCTCACCATCTTGAACCTCTAATTTCAAGCTCCCCACTCAGCACATTTATTATCCAATTAGTTCCTTTCAAAATATCTAATAACCTCTTGATGTTCTTTATTGCTGGAAATTCCTGTCTAATTTCTCTGAATAATCTTACCATTGGATCCTTGTTCATTATCTTACATAAAACTGTTGGATTTTTCCAGTCAAATATCTTTTTCTATGTTGATTCATTTAGAACTGAATAGAATGTAGATCATGTTGGAGAAACATTTGGACAGGTACATGGATAGGACAGGTTTAGAAGGATAAAATGCAGACAGGTGGGACTCGTGTAGATTGGACACGTTGGTTGGTTTGTGCAAGTTGGGCAGCAGGGCCTTTCCACGCTGTATGACTATTATATCTGCCTTGATAAAGGATCTCAACCCAAAATGTCAGCAATACCTTAACCCCCACAAATGCAGCTTGATTTCTTCCAATAATTTGTTTCTTACTAGATTCTAGCATCTGTTTTGATTTTATCTTCTTACATGCTTCTTCGAAACTTTCTCTCCTTGAGTCTAACATCCCATTATTAAGCTGTTTATGAATGTATAGTATCTTTGTTTGCAGTCTTCCCTCATTCAACTGACTGCAAACATTACATTTCTTAAAAAAGACAAATCCATTAATGAAATTTTAATTTAAAAGCCAACCCATATCAATCAAAATTGTTTCCTGAAGTGTTCATATAAAATTATGCACTTATGTGGCAGCACGTCATACATTTGCTGATTTTCTACCATTCCGAACTGATGAAACTTGCATTGGACAGAAAAATAGCTGAGTCACCTGCAGCAACCAGTTAACAGAATCTAATGGAAAACCCCTCAATACAACTTTTCCCCAAAAATATTAATGCCCCAACTCACCTTTATCACATTTTTGAATGTTACACGGTGCAGGTCCTCCATAGTTTAAGCAGAGGGTTATGTACAGCCCGTTCATAAGCCTGAGCGGGATGGAGTTGCCAGCTGCTATGAACAGGTTACAGGGATGGAATCCTGCCGCAGCCTGGGAAACACCTGTAATTTATTTCAGTGAATCTGGAGTTTACGGAGAGCAAAAAATAGAATCTGGTGGAGTTCAGCTTGAATGGTTCAGCCCACACTCCCAGATCCAGCTGTGACTGCAAGCCTACCCATGCTTAAGACCACATACCAGTTCCATCAACACTTCGTTACCCGCACTCCAGACCCTAGGCTCGCACTGTAGACTGATTGTAGCAGATGACTAGAAGGTATCACAAAATGCTGGAGTAACTCAGCAGGTCAGACAGCATCTAGGAGAGAGGGAATGGGTGACATTTCAGGTCGAGACCCTTCTTCAGACTGATGTCGGGGGGGGACGACGACAAAGAAAGGATATTGGTGGAGACAGGAAGACAGTGGGAGAACTGGGAAGGGGAGGGGAAGAGAGGATGAATATGTCAAAGCAACAGGATTTCCAAATAATCGGATAGTTAAGAGGATTAGTGTTTTACCGTACTGCAAACAATTAAGTGTTCTTCCCTTAAATGTGATCAAATGACATATCATTTTTTTTAAAGAGTACAAAATATTTTCACACCAGTGATGTAAGCAACACAAGTCAATCTTTATTGAAAACTTAAGTATTAATACATAACAATTCTTGTTACAATAAACATGCCTTGAAGTTTCTTTTTGAAATCTGAGCTCACCTACTTGTTAGATTGCTTTAAAAAAAAGTATGAATTGACACATAATTGAACTGGCTCAGAAAGGAAATGCCAAAATTTCTGGTTTATATTATCCAATGTAAAACGGTGCTTTGCTTTAAAACTGATTTTTGGAAGACAACACTAACTGACCTAGACTAAATATGTACCAAAATAATATGTTTATATTTATTAAGCAGAATGTTCAATCGTCATTTTTTTAAAGAAAAAAGTGTGCCTCCAACAAAAACATACATAAACTATCTGGGGTGATTCTGCTGTGCCTTTGTGTTGCATCCGATTATTTTATTTTGAACAGAAAAGCTGTCATACAGCACCTTACTGCACACCAACATACACAAATCTATACTCAGTCAGTAAAATGTTGCAATTCACAATTGCAACCTCTTAAGACAGAGAAACATTTTGGATCAAGTCCATCTCAAATGCTGCGGAGTATATTGGCTCTGCTAAGAATATGAACAGGAGATGGATGGATGGAGCGGTGAATAGATATTCTCACGACATATTCTGTTTTATAATCTTATGATTCCTTATTCTGCTTCTCGGTTGATGCTCAAAGCAGAAAGAAAATAGGGAGAGAAAAGGAGACCCTCTGCATCACCACCATACAAAGAATTAATGAGAAAAGTAGCATCCAGTAGCTTGGCAGGGATCCAACATTTGTGACAATCCAACTGTTAAATGCTTTCATACAGATGTGCATATACCAAATGCAGAAATATATATTTTTGCCCAGGAATCTATATCGGCCTTTTTATTTGTCCCAATCCAAGTCAACTGCAAATTATTTTAACCAAACACTGAATATCATTGAAGGAATACATGCAATCTATTTCAAATTTAAGAACTGCTGAGGCATTAGGGTTGATTGGAAAATAGACTTCAATTAGAAATAATATTCATGAACCAAACAAAATACTCATTCAACAACATATGTCATTTTTAATCAGTCAGTCTCTAAGCCAAGGCATGCATTACTCAAGCAGCTTGAAAACATTTCAAAGTCTCAAAATTGCATGAGGCTAGTACACTTTGCAGTAAATTTTAACACCACAAGACGGTTAATTAGCTTCCCCGAATAGAACCTTTAGATGGTGGAAAATAATTAGTCTCAAAATTACATATTCCTTTCAAAAGTTCAACAATGGCTCAGAATCAGTCTGCCTGCATTCCAAAGTGCAGCAAAGTTACTTATCCGTTTGCAAATTTCAAACGTAGCCTATGAAGAGTTTCTGGATGCTAAAGAAAGTCATGTTTTGGATTTCCTTCAACCCACACTTTAAAAACTTGACTCAACGAGCACTCACAAAACTGCAAGTAGGAATGTGAACACCAAATGAGAGCGATTTGTCATAATTTGTGCAATAAAGCATAATGTGGTCTGCCAAGTTTTAAAAACGATGCCAAACTCTGCATGAATGCGTGTACAGCAGTGTAATATGAAGAATCTCCCAGATTATAACAGTGCTTTATATTAAACCCTCGACAGGTTTCCATGGTTTTATTTTTCTCATCAGTACCCATTATTTTCTCCTTAAAATATACATTAAAGAAAAGGAAGTGTACAAGCTGGTTACAAACACTGCCCTCAGCACTGTTAATCTGTCTCCACAACCTGTTTATCCACTAACCATAGGTATACAACAAATACCACAGAAACGGCAAATGATTCCAAATCAACTTGGCAGAAGCGAAGACTGCGTATTTGAAAAGCTACACTAAATTTTCCATTCAGCACTCGGGTACATTGCCTACATTGATGCCACCGTAGAAATAAGAGCAACATTTTAGTATATTATCAGTTTAGTTGGTGGGCTGAAATAAAATTAGTGGAGATATGTTACTTTCCATAAAGGGGAAATTAAAGCATTAGTCCAGTGTATAGTGTTGATAATTTTTGGTTCACTTTTCACGTAAATTTTAATTTGTAAATCTTTAAAAGAACAAGCATCGAAAACACTTTTTAAAAGAATCTTGCTATGATGGTCATGTCTGTAAATGTTATTAAAATCAGGGATCTTTCTGAAAGTCTGTACTGTGAATGTTTAAAGATTAAAAAGCCACAGTGCAGTTCGATGAAATAATGATCACTTTGTTTAATCACATTTGTTTCCAACACCTGTAAAAACCAGGTTAGAAAACAGCCTGCAAACTTCACTGGATAAATCCCACATTGAAAAATGAGCAAAGACTTCATTATCAAACTCACATCAAACTGAAGAGGAATCAAGAATACAATTACAATTTTAAAACTCCTTCCTTGTTTGTGGCATTTTAATGTAAGGTTTGTAATAGAACCTCCAAAGTCCCAGCTAAAATTGCCCTTTTGAAATGCAGCTACATAGGAGACCTGCAGAATTCCATTTTCCGGCATCTACACAACTGGATATTAAATTTGAGTTCAGAACCATTAAGATTCATAATGCTCTACTTCCAAAAGTTAAATTCCTTGACATTTAATATTACCAGCAGCAATGCACTGACTATGCAAATAATTGAAGAACTGGGCTTGGGAATATTTTAAATATGAAATTAACATACATGCTAAGTCCATTATAAAATTTCAATATAGAAAAATGGAATAGGAAAGATTTGAATCTAAAAGTTGTGTGCTTTACCCCTTAAATACTTCTTTGCTAGCTACTATCAAAACAATTCTAATTCATCAACTGACTAAATCCTCTACATAAAATGGTTTCCACAACTATTTTCCTCCATTTGTGCTAATTTAGGTAGAATCTGACAAGAGTTCAGAAAGTAACAATCCCATAGAATTTGGATCCTTTATGCATCATGTATGATACCAGCAGCAACCTGTTAAAGTCCCTATATCTATCATATATCATATCACAAACACATACAGGAAGACAGCTGTACACCCTCAACTGCACTGCAAGACAATTGTAAACCTCGGACAATTAGAATTTGCTATAGTGTAGGTATATTTCTGCAATGAAATTTCATGATAAATGAATGTTATGACCATTATTGATTTCTTAGAGGGCACCATTTTACATGGCTGTAACAATTTGTTTCTTGATGTTATATAACAAGTATCCTTTAATTGAAACTTTTAGGTCCTATGAAATATATTTAAAAAAACAAAATAACCTCATCATTTTCAACGGTCAGTTGTACTATCCAATTTACCAACCGAGCCCATTAGATGCACACGACTGATTTTTTTTGTTACAAATCAAAATAATGCAAGCAGGACTCAAATATTTTACATTGGATACTATAAATCAAGCTTCTTAACTTCTGTTTTCCCTCTAAGTTTTTGTCCGAAACTGCTAGGTCTAGATTTTAGCCAAGTCTTCTGTGTAATGCAATTCGCCCAAACAAGAAAAGCTGGTAGGTCAAGCTATTTTATACCATTCATTTTCTGGTCCGAAATAAAGCTCAATAATGACATTACCAGGCAGGGCATGGAAACAAATAACGCTCTACTGCAGCGATTTGAGTGAAAGCTTTTAACAAATGCTGAAAAACTATCTGCCTTTCTTATCATTATCAGTGAAGCAGTTTTTAACTGCGGCAGTCTACAGATCACAATTAGTGCATAAACTAGCATGCCCTGCAGAAGTCAGATTACAAATGGATGTAATGGGCAGATTCCTTAAACCAGCAAAAGAGAAATTTATTTCCTTTGTTTTTATACTAGTGTCAATATTTGCAAGCATGAAATCATTTATGCCATCAAAGATGTTATTCAAGCTTGCTTAACCAAGTAAGCCATCCTATGCGATACAGAGCCTGGAACAAATCAGAATAATTCAAATTATATATGAAGACTGAAAAAAACAATATCACTTTTGTTATTTTTGCCCACTACCAGACATCACTCAGGCGCTCTTTCTATATTCAAAATAATCCAAGGTTTATTTGTGAAAACGGAACCATAAATTTTATAATGTCTTATTACAATAAGGATCCTCATCCTGGAAGTGTAACCATGTAAGGATTGTTATTAAGCACTGGTAATGTATTTTTTTATTGCCCAGTGATTTTGAATTTTCCAAAAAAAAAGAACTTAGACATGAACAAAATATGAATGTAAAGATTGCCAAATTCAAAAACTACAAATCATCAAGTGCCATGATTGTAAGTCAGAGGCATACTGAAATATTAAATCAAAGATTATAAAAATACTTTATTTTACCATACTACTGCCCATTTCAGATCCTTTTAAAAGTTAATACATTTCCTTTATCCGTCTTGTTTTAACCCCTACAATTGCCTCTCCCTAATATAATACTGAATCTAATGCAGTTTTAAATGAAAAAGGGCTGGTAAGTCAATGCCTGCAGGCTTCATGTCATGCTTACCAGAACACCATCTCCAGGTGATGTGTTGTAAATGCACCAGTTGCTCAAGAAAGTAAATTAACATACTGGTTAAAGGAATTTGACTGCTCCCATTAAAAAAAACAAATATAACAGATCAGCCAGAAGTTTTTCTATCTGTTATAGAAATTCACTTGCACAATTTGTTTTAAAGATTACATACATAAGACTCTGCATTATTAAAATTAAGTTGCAAAACATTTTTGAATCTCAGTTCCTTTGGATTTTGCATATGATGGTTTGCATCAGTCATTGCAGGTAGATTTGAACAAGCATTTTGTAACATGCATTGAACTAGATATGAATCCAAATATACTTATACTCCCTTTTGTATAATGTATAAAATTGCAAGACAGTCCACAAAACAGGTTTTTCATGACTTGAGTACTGCTGAGTTCCAAGATGCAAGATATGCAGCCACGATAATCTTCGTGATATTTTTGGTAGTGTTTGGCAAGTAGAGAGCATTGATGAACTGGAAGGAAGGATCCTGGTTGGAGGCATGTGGGAATCAGCACCAAGTGTTAAAACTTGTTTGATTGCATATCTCCCACCTTTCAACCTGTGAAAGAGTGTTTTAAATATTTAGTCTTGAATACTTTCCTTTCACATTCTCCAAGCTAACAATAAGCTAAAACTACAGGTGCCTACCAAAAACATCTTTGTTACATATTAAGTCCATGATTAAAAAAACCTTGAGGGGTTCATCTATACAAAATGCCCTCACTTCTCAGTGAGAGACCTTGTACAAACATTAATTGCAAAATTATGAAAAAGCATAGATTTATAGTGCCACGCAGATGTGCTTAATGTGGAAAAATAAAGTAATTGGGTGTAGTCAAGGTACACAACAGCAAAGTAATGATAAACAGTACTGACATTGGAGCCAAACTCCCATCAAAAATGTCCATGGCTGGGAACTTTGTTTCTGATGTTGATAGCTATCAAGCATCAGTTGAAAGGAGACCATTGGCCTCCAGCAATTGCGATGTCAGCACAATCGCTGAGCTACCAGTCTCATGAAAGGATTCTCAGGCAAAGGAAAATGCCAAACATTAATTTTAAATAAAGACTGGAAAACACAAATATTTTAAGTAGAAACTAAACTGACTTAAAAATCATTCGATTTTGAAATAGTTGTCAGGAATTTACAGCTCACATTCCAATAAAGTTGGACTTTTAAGACACAGTTTACGACTTTGTTAAGCAGTACCTATAATTTGGTATTCAAAACATATTTTAACCGTGGGCAATTTAATATTTGCTTTTTTTTAATAAGAAAAATAGTTTGGAAGTAACTAGCAGATGTTAATTTCAGTGATGTTCCATCTGTTGAGAAGACTTGGAAAAATAATGAATCAACAACAGAAATTTTGGGATTTACACATTAAACTACATGTGCAGATATTAAACCTGCTGTGAAGCTTCACGGTTTAATGTCCAGCAATTGTTGATACTATTGCCATGATTTACAAATTCATAATCTAGATTATAAATTACAAAATCAGGATTTTACTGGTGAACTTTTGCCAGATACATGCTCAAGAACCATAGGGATTTAACAATTTGACAAGCTGCACGATAAACATGTGATGAAAATGTCAACCAGTGGAGTTACTGAGGCAACACATTGATTACATCTGTAAATCGTTAAACCCCCCCCGGCTAATGGTTTTTGTTTGTAACCAGTTCTGCAATCCAAAAACCTATTTCCCTTAAAATATGGATATATCCAATGTGTTTAATTGGACAGATGCTTAGTGAGTAAACTTGCCCAGAATCTCATCTTGAACCCACATTCTAGAATAAGTTAACCATTTTTTTGTCGGCAGTAAATTAACATTTCATTAGTTTTCTAATGTAAACTTGCGATTTTCCTGTGTACATTAGGAAATACCAAAATGAAGGAAGGCAATGCTCAAAAGGCATCTAGAAAGTGTGCAACTAAATAATTCCTATGTTGCATTATAATGAACAACAAATCCGATCTTAGTTTTGTCATTTGCCCTGAAATCTCAAATTCGGGTGATGGCAGGAAGAGGGCTTATGTGATTTAATTATTAAAAAAGGATATTCTGTAATAAAGTCAAACATGTGACCACACTTTCTGTTAAACAATCAATAGTTTGTTACCATGACTTGGCAAAATATTGGAGTCCAATATAAATATACACAGGAAAACTATAAAAGATAAAACCTATGATGCATTTCCACACTTTTGCTAAGAGTTGTGCTGTGCCAATTTCCACAATTCTCAGGCTTTCCACTGGCAAATCTCTAACTGCTACCTAGAATATCTTTATCACTTACGTGTCCAGCTATAAAAGAGAGAAGGACAGCATTTTACAGCAGAGTGATTTTTTTGCCCTAAACATTATCAGTTCATCAAGTGGAGTGATCCAATGCTCTCGTTGCCATCATGTGCCTTATTTAGCTGGAGAATGCATTAGAATATATTATCATGAAAATACTGGCAATCAGAAGGGGCATCATGGAGAAAAATTACCTATCAATTATGATTTTGAATATATGTGGAGTTGCACTAAATGCTTAAACTTGTTCTGGTTTACCATAATTTAATTTGCTTTGTGAAGTTTGCACAAATCCGATAATCAAGTTAATTATTTTTCTTTCTAAAATTACGTAAATATCTGGGATAACAAGGACAAGCATATGTGGCTACAGATGTCCAAGCTAACTCAAGGCTTGTAAATTACAATTGCAAACAGATGGTTGGCAAATTTATTTCAAAACACTTCCTGCACTTTGCAGAGGCATGTATGTAAAATTCAATGCAAGCTCTGAGGGGAATAATTATCTAATAATTCAATTCTCTGATATTGTTGTCTTTAACCAGAACGGCTGTGTTTTCTTTCAGTGATTTAACTCTTTAAATAGATTGATGCGCTATGTTAGCAATTGACATGCGAAGGAACTAGAGATCTATTAATGGATATAAATGTTAAATAGCCAACAAAAATCAATTCTATTTATTAGAAAATATCGCAGTCTGCTAGTATGTCTGAATCCCAATTATGTTTTTTAGCTAAATAAACTAGACAAGTTTAACAAAATGAAAACAAATGCTGGAAAATGAAAGACCTCTCCCAAATCAACATTCCTATTCTCAATCATAAAGCAATAAGCAGCACCACTGGAAACTGGATATCACAATTCGATTTTTTTGTGGTGTGGCTAAAAAGTTTAAAATGTCGTTCCACTGTGAGTTGACAGAAAAGCAAAGAGCTTGGTTTGGCGAATGCAGGTCATGACCAGTATCTCTCACACCTGGAGATTATGTGGTAGATCAATGGTGCAGCCATAAACATGCCTTTCACATCACTTGAACTTTCAGCAAATTCTAATTCTCAAAATGAGATTTAAAAATGGATCCCAAGCTTATCTTCCTAAAAAAATTCAACATGCCTTCCCCATTTGTTCCTTTTTAATGGAGGGCACACTAATTCATGCCCATCATTCCAGTAATTAAGTAATGTTTATAAATAAAAGGACACCACTAAACTAGATTTTAATCAGTTCAATGTCTGAAAGTAGTAGCAATTCCATAATTTGGTCCATTCAGGAATTGTACACTTCGCTAAATCCAGTGTAGATCTGGCTGACTGACTTCCCCGATATTGAATTGCAGTAAATTCCATACACAGTTCTAATTTATTATCTTGCACAGCAAATGCATTTCTTTATCATCTGTTTTGGTTGAAATACTAAATGGGAACTACTTTACAACAAAAGAAGACTTGCATTTCCAGTAACAGCTTGATCACCACTGCGAGGGTACATAGTTGTAAGTTGGTGTTCCCGGAGTCCTATAAGCCGGCATGGAAACAGGATGAGTAGCTACTGGTGTTGGGGAATGGGTTGTCAACAAAGTGCCTGCAAGGAAGAATACAACACAGTCAAATCTCAGTTACATTCAGTTCTGAATACTGAAAGGTAGAAGACAAAATCATCAGAAAACCTGAAGCATTAAATAAATTTACAGTAAGATAATTGACTAATATGCAACACAGACGTAGTCATCATTTTTATATTTTCATTCCCTGCCAAGAAATTCAAACATTATGGGTGTAATATCAACATATTGTTGGTCTACTTGAGCGTAGAAAAAAAATGCTGTTTTAGCCAAGAACTAAAGCGTAAGGAAATGAACTCATTTGAATGGAAATCAACCATATACTCAAAAAATGATTTTTTTTAAAAAAGTGAACAATTCTCTATCTTCAAACGGCAATTTTCGTCCCAACAGAAGCTGGTTCAGCTTCTGAAAACAACTCGCCACATGTGCCTAAAACAATCAAAAACTGCTTAACTCAAGCAGTTGACTTAGCATTTAATATCAGAAACACATGGAGACATACAACGATGAACAGATTTGACAATATTAGAGCTTTAAGATAAGACAGTGCATGACTAACACCCAAAGCAAGCTAAAAAAACACTTGCATGAGTGTAACACTTGCATAGTTGGGATAAGAGTGCAAGTGCTTTGGATGCTCTCAAACTTATGGAAGGATTAGAATGAGATGTTGGCACAGAGTACTAGATAAGTCAAGTTCGGACATAACATAGTTACGGGTAAAATTTTCAGCAATATGAGCCGAGGCAGAACAGGCATTGGGCAGTGGAATCAGATATGTGGTTAGAAGCTCATCTTGATATATTTTGTTTCAGCTTCCAATTATTAACATGGAGAGAATCAGATTTGGAGCAAAGGGAAAGGGATGGTGTTGCTCTTCACAATATCTAATTAATAATCGAATTATTAGTTATCCTGCACTGGATGTCAGAGAGCAACATGATGAATTAGATAGTGAAAGATTAAAGAATGATGGAAAGAGAGCATCATTAGCATTAAAACAGGGTCAATAATAGAGGAAAAATACTTTGAAGAATCAAGAGATATGCATGGAGTACGAATAGGTGTATTGCAAGCATAGATTGTAGGAATGAAACCATACAAGGGAATGCCCATTCTGTTCGAAGAAATAGAGCAGGACCTGGAGGGAAAGGGTCGCGATCAATTGTGTTAACGGTTGCAGACAGTTGAGAAAGTTGAACGATATTTTGCCTTGGACAAAGCTATTGGTTTTTCATACGAATTTCACAAAAGGCTGTTACAGAAATTGGTAGGGCAGAAAATGATTAGATGGAATTATGCATGGAATCATAGAAAATTGGGCATGAATTTGAGGGGTGCCAATTCAATAAATTTGCTATTTTGTTCAATACTAAAAGTCGTAAAACAAATTTACTATTGTTATATTTATTAATGAAAATTCAATTTTCTGGCTAAGAGCTAAACTGATATTCTGGTTCACACAATTTTTAAATGTAATGTTCTGTGAACAACTTGAACTATATAACATCTGCCTTACTTAATCCTTTTTCCAATTTACTGTTTTTTTGTAGCATGTTGTACATTAGATATTATTGATAGTCAAATACAAAACATTTATCTCAAAAGAACTAAAACCCACCTGCTGACATTGCCATGGTGGTCCCGGCTACCATTCCCATGGCAACACCGTTTGCTCTGGGTGATGGAATTGGTTGTGGGTACATGGCAGCAGGCATTCCATTTGGCTGGACAACTGTGGTATGATGAATTACATGAGGTGGTGCTGCATATAGTGGCTGTGTGTAGTAAGTGCCTTGCTATTTTAAAAAAAAGTGAAGGAGACTATTGAGGGATAATCAAAGTAAATTAGAACATCTATAGAGAACACAATAAGAATTTTCAAATTCAAGCTAAATTATATAATATTTTAAAATATCATACAATTTCACAAAAGCAGTTGAAATATTACACTGGGGACAGTGCAGCTTAGCTATGTTGTAGCATAAATACACAAAGTCTATAACCCCAAACTGCTCAAATAAAGCTGCTTCAACTAGGAAAACAATTTTCAGTGAATATTATTACAAAATGGAGAATGGTTAAATGTTTAATAGACCAGGCAGCATCGTGCAGATAGAAACAGGTCTTCAGGTCAATTATCATTCACTGGAACTGAGAAAATCACAAGTAAAACGAGTGTTGAGGTATAGTGAAGATTTAAAAAAATAAACAACAAGATAGATGGTGGAAGAGGATTTAAGACATATTCATAAATAATATGTGGATTTGGAAGGATTGTAAATTCAACATAGACAAATATCTGAAATAATCGTGAGAAACAAAATGACCGGTGCTAATATAGAATACAAAGACTCGCACTGCTGATTATTTGAAATTACTTAACTAAGCATGAGTTAAGTGTTGAGCCCAGAATGTTGTAATACATCTAGCTGAAAAGTGAATTGTTGTTCCTCAAGCTTGCCCATCCTTTGTTAGAACATAGATACAGGGTGGCAATGAAAACATTGCAAAACCTGAGCCTGCCTAAGTGTAATTTATTATTCTTACATTCCTGTACTTAAGTATGATTGTGCCCATATACAATATGATTTTTACTGAAGTGTATGCAAAAAAAGGAATTTCATTGTATCACTGTATCATTATATCACTGAATTTCAAAGTATCACTGAAACCATTGCATCCTCAGGACCTGCACGAACCAGATGGCAGGAGTATTCAGACATCTTTAATCTTTCCCTACTCTATTCTGAAGTTCCCACATGCATTAAGACCACCTCAATCATCTGTACTAAAGCAAAGTGTGCTTTAATGACGACTGTGGAGTGACTATGACATCCACCATCAGGAGGTTCTTCTGGAGGGTGGTCATGGCACACGATAATTCCAGCCTCCAAGACAGTCCAGTTGCTGCAGATCCAATACAGACACCATCTCCACATCTTGACACAGACTGCAATCAGTGAGGTTTGACGACAGAATATCTGCCATGATAATTCTCAGTATTGGTTCATCTGCAAGATTGTGTTCTCAGCCCTTTCTCCTTATGCACTCATGACGGTGCAGACAAATGAATACATTCTATGCTTTCAAGCACATGGTCCAGACAGGATTTGAGAAAAATGCTGGCTTATTACTCAACGCTGCAAATGCATTGGTTGACAATATCAGATCCTGCATAAAATGCACTGATATCACAAAAGGTCTGCATTTGGAAAGTCTTTACAAAAACACTTGGCTGGCCTCTTCGATTTAGTGCCACAAATTTCAATGCACAACGTAAAACTTATTTATAGATACAGATCCATGATGTAATCCTTGCTCTATGGAAAAACCAAATTTACAGATTAAATATTCCAGGATTTTTAAGTTTTAAGATGCAAGTATATATCGGGTTGGAAAAATGCTTTATAGAATCGTGTTTGGTGATAACCAGAATGTCAGAACAACCATTAATCATAGAAGTACATGACATTCCATAACATTTTATTAATCCATTTAAAACCTGTGCAACTGAAACAAACATCTTAGACCAACATTCATATTGTTCAAATTCAAAGGTGGCTAAAATGTAAAATACAAATTGATTTGCATTTTGCAAATTCTGCAACGATATATCTGGTCCATTAAATACCAGATTTTTTTTTGCTAGTCGCATTTAAAGAAACAGCGCACCCTCAAAAAGACACGCCTTAAAGACATGCATTTTTTAACAGGAAATTGTTTCATTTCTAACCTGTGCATAAGGATTCTGTTGTGCATAGGCACTTCGAACTGGGTATACAGCAGCCTGGTATGGGTTGGGAGAGGAGGAGTAGGGTGGTACAGCTCCACTGGTCGGAGAACACGAGACTTTATACGGTGTGCCTGGTGTATAACCTGAGAAAGCAGAGTCCAAGAATGTCAGAACCACCATTAATCAGGGATCATTCACAATGATACAAAATGGTGGGGATACAGTGGAATGGCACTTCCATTTCTAGTTCTAAAGCAAGCAACCACATTACTTTTACTGCAAGCGTATAAATCACATTTTACCTATTTGAATAAAAATGGAATAGGAAGCTATACCAACTATTAATCACCATGTTTTCATCTTAAATCTCCCCCAAGTAAGAAAGCAAAAATAATGTCTAATGTGGGATTGCGACCGATCTTCAGACAGTGGTCCTGGAGATTATCCCTTTTGTCTACAGAATAATATTTGAATATTCAACAGGCGAATTGAAAATTTGTTCTCTGCTGGCTGCAAAGGGTTATGGCTCCATCAGGACCACTAATTAGTTCTTATTTATTCACAATCTTTATTCATGACAGACAAAGTAATTGAGTCCACAACAGCCAAATTTGCTGATAGAAAGATAAAGTAAAGGTAGACACAAAATGTTGGAATATCTCAGCGGGACAGGAAACATCTCTGGAGAGAAGGAATGGGTGATGTTTCAGGTTGAGACCCTTCTTCAGATAAATAAAGCAATGGTGATGAGGACATAAGAACTTGTAATGTGGGCAAATATTTGAAAAATGAATACAAAATTATGAAATTAAGCTGTTCATTTTGTTTGCACAAGAATATTGTTCTTATGGATTTAATACAATTTTCTGTATTACATAGGAATCTGGGTGTCCTTGTACAAAAATCAGTTAGCTTGCATTTAGTAAATTATTAGGAAGGCAAACGGAATGATGGGATTTATTGCAAAAAGAGTTGGAGTATATACCATGGAAGTCTGGCTTCAACTGTGCTGTGACTTAATGATACCCTGGAGGATAGGACTTTAGTGAGATCACACAAGTCCAGAGTCCAGGTTTGATCTTCTTATGATGGATAATGGAGGTCTCTCAGAGAAGAGTCACCAGATTGATTCTTGGGATGAAGAAACCATTTTGTAAGAAAAGGTTTAACATAATTGTCTTGTAAATTCACTTTTTCTGCCTTAAACGTATTAAAGATTTAAATGAATTAATGATTTATGACCACTTTCTCATCAACCAACTTTTTTAAAGCAATAAAATTATATCAGTATATTACAACACTGAGTTTTAGTCCTTATTAATATATTAAAATAACCAGGCTACTTCTAAATCAGTTAATGCTGCACGGGTAAACAGTCATTTTTGCTAATCACAAGGTTGCATATAACAATTAATTAGGTTGTATACCTGTCGGGAAGGCTGGATTGGTACCAGCATACATAGTTGGAGAAAAAGCAGGAGCAGCCGCATAGCCAACTGGAAAACCTGCTTTGTTCAAAACAGATCAAATAATCAAGCCCAAAACATTACCAGCCAAAAAACAAACAAAAAAAATGCACAGATCTATTAGCACACGGAACAATTAAAACAATTATGAAAGTTAAAACTGTATTGTGTCGCCTCATACTAAAACTTGTTTGAGAAACAGAACTGAAGAAGCAAAGGTTTAAAAATGATTTTTCTCTTTTGTCACCAAACACTCCATTGATTGTCAACTGACTTTCTCATCACTGATGACAAGATGAAGTAGTGAAAACAGAGTAGAAATTATAAAAATCGACAACTCACAGAACATTTCATCTACATGACTACAGGATGGTGCACATTAAAGAAATGGAACCTTAGCTCAATTTCACACAGTCCCAGAAATTATACTGTTCAAGCATAACATTCATGAGTCTTTCAAAGTAGTGAAATTGTGTGCCCCTGCAGTCAGACCTGATTCTTACTACTTGATATCGTTTTTAAAAAAATCCTCACTCCTTCCCTTTGTCATCATCTTCCACGCAATAGCGCATTTTTTTTCTTAACATAGTAAATTAAACTAATAGTTTACCTGGGTATCCAATTCCTTTTGGATTTGCATATGGAATCCCTGAAGCACCTGAACTATAGACTGGGTTCATGGTTTCGATGAGGAGCTGTGGAGTAGAAAATACATAAAAATTAAAATTTGAAACTGGAGCACAAAAAGAATATTTTTCATTCTTCCTTATATAAAGGAACTAATTACAGGAAGCAGTGAGAAAATTTTAATATAACGTGATTTTTTTTTGCAGATGAAATCCACTGGCAAAACAATCGCTTGTTGAGAGAATTTTATTTTTGCTAAACTTGAATGAGTTTCAGATTTTATCAATTCCCATTAGTACAAACCAACATTGTGAAGGGCCTATGGCGAACATTATTGCTCACAAGCTACAACAAACATTCACCAGGCCCACGTAATCATTAAACTCAACTGGTTTGAAATATACAAGTTTCTGTAAATTATACAGACTGATGTAGATTTAACTTTTTGGAAGGCTTATATGACTATGTTGGCACAAGAAATTGCAGATGGTGGGATCCTGAGCACAAAACAAAAGCCTAGAGGAATTCAGCAGGTCAGACATTATCCAAAAAAGGCCAGAAAAGAGTGTTGGGTGGAGCAAGGCCTGGAAACTGACAGGTGGATACAAGTGAGTAAACTTGGTGGATGGGTGGAGTAAGTGACACAAGATAGCGGTGAAAAGATGACAAAAGGGTGCAAGAGGAGTGAAATGTAAAACTGGAGGGAGAGATATGGGTGGAAGGAAACATGGGGAAGGGATGGGGTGGAGATAAAAGCAAAATATGGAATGCAATGGGAGATGAAACAGAGGGGAAAAGAGCTAATAATTTGGCTCATTTAACTAATAGTTTTCTTTGACAAAAAGGATAATAGAAGCCACAAATTTTCCAACAATGATCTCAATTGATTTAATAAATCATCTTAACATGGACCAACATTATGATGGACAATTAGTTTCAAATGCTCCTTTGTGGAAAGAGGTCAAGTTCAAATAAAACTAAAGCAGAATTTCATTCAATGGATATACCTAGGGAACTGGGGACGGAAAGGTGGTTGGTTCGAGGAAATGTTGAAATAATTTTGGGATTCTTGTGAATTACAAGATAGGTCAGGAAGTGAAAATTACAAAACAGAATCACAAGTATTATTGCTGCACAGAAAGTCACCATCTGGTCCATAGATCTACATTCAGAGCAGATACACTTTTTGGCGACAGTATTTTGACAAAATTAGATCAAGTTCAAGGAACCCGGAATAGCATTGATTTGCAATGAAAGCCAATTGTTTCATGACAAAAAAAAAATCACATCAACTCAATGTGTAAAATAATAGATTTCAGAGCTAGGAATTAAAAATACAACACATGATATATCAATTTTCTTTGGACAACCATAACCAGTAAGGAAATTCCAATCATAAACAATGAATATTTTATGTTTCATGTTTTATTCTCTTTATTAGACTAGAAGAAATGTACTATTTCTTGAACCTTACTCTTTGATTCAGTATTTTGACAATTAATATTATGAATTAATCCAGCTCATCATTTGCAATTTGTACAAAATATGAATAAAATACACCAGTCCAGATTCAGAAGCCATTCACACAAAACGTGAAATAGGGCTCCAAATAACCGGCAGTACAATTGGAGCGAACTAGAAGGAAGCATGCACAGCCTGGTCTGCTTTCCTGGATATTCAGCCATATTGTACCGGTTTGAAGGGAGTAAAAATTCCTTTTGTTTGTCTTCAATAATCACAATGTGGAATCATGAATGTACGTTCTAGAGAGAAATACAGCATACAATTGTTGTACTATCCCTTCCAACCACCCAGCCTTTACACGATTTATCACTGGGATTGTTTTTGCAAGGGTCAATTGATGGTGCAGCACTAGAGCCATGATTAACATACAAAATGTGCCGGTACAATGAAAAGGGTGTTGGTGGTCAAAAGGCACAAAACTAAGAACCCTTCTCTAAAGTGAATATGAATTTCATACAAAGTGTTGTTATAAAATCAACTGCTTCTCACATGGAGAAACATATGCAACCGTTGCATTTGAACATTTGGAGACTAATGATTAGATTTTTGACCTTGAGTTTACAGATTAATAGAAGGCCAAAAGAAAATGATATAACATCATTCAAGATCACTGTTGCTCCCTGTGCATTTCCCCAGGCAGGTGGAGCATATTCCATCACACTCCTGGTGTGAATTGTCGATGACAGAACAGCCTTTGCGAGTCTTACAACACCGTCCTGGGGTCCAGATGACTGGCGTCCAATAGCTTCAGACTTTCCTTTGTCAAAGAATGACTGGCCAGTAGAGAATCTTTGCATTAATTCTCGCAATAATTCTTTTAATTATACCTTTTCCATGGCACACTTGATTTTTTTAACGTTATGAATAAAATTAGATTTTATATTGCTAGTGTTTTATTTCCATTCCAAATTTCCCCTGAACCAAATAGCCACGAACACAATTCAGTCAGTCACATTGCTGTGGGTTTAGAGACACATGTATTGCAGTCTGATTAAAAACAATAGATTTCATTTCCTTCGATGGCATTAGTGAATGAGACAGGTTTTTACAAAGACGGTTAAATTTGGTAAATTTATGTGAATTTAAAATCCCCCAGCAGCTGTGGTAGTATTTCAGCACATATCTACATCATTAGTGTATGCTGATGGATCACTACTCTAGAAACATCTCATGCTATTATAATTTGAAGCTGAATATTTGGATAATTAATTGTCTGAGCAACATGTTTATTCAGTAGAATAATTACAAACACCATTTGCAAAAAATTAAATAAATGACAGGCAAATTTGAAGCAATCAATAAAGATCATGACCAAAAATCATTACTGAGACAAGTTTGGAGCAAGTTGGACTAAATTAAATATCAAAAGATAATTCAAGCTGCAGTGAAGTTTGAATTATTAAATTATTTTAAAAATAGAGTACACATTAATGTTACTAAGTATTGCAAGTATTAAACGTTGAAGCTAGCATCGGTTACCAAATTAACTTCCAATATTATTTTCTTTACATGGTTAATTCTCCTATTTTCTAATTGCAAGGTTTATTGTAAAAGACCTGAATCAAATGATTCTGAATCCCATTTTTAATTTAACCATTTTAAATTGTATTCCCATTCCGACTTTTCTGTTCGAGGCGTCCTCCATTAGTGACGCCATATGCAAAGTGGGGGAATAGCACCTCATATTCCATGGGTAGCTTACAATCCAACAGTAGGAACATAAAATTCTGCATTTTTGGGTAATATCCCCACTTTTCCCCCTCTCTCCCCCAACCATGGTGTGTACCGTTCGCCCACTAACCTGCCCCCTTTCCCATTCCACCCGTCTTCACATTTCACCCCACTTCTCCTTATCTTGCACCCCTTTTGTCTCTTTTTCATTGTGAATCTATGCCCAGTCATCTGCTATTTAGACCAACTTCAGCTGCATCCACTTATCACCAGCCAGGCTTTGGTCCGTCCCGACCTTGCACTCAAGAGAGAGCTAGATAGAGCTCTTACGGATAGCGGAGTCAGGGGGTATGGGGAGAAGGCAGGAATGGGGTACTGATTCAGAATGATCAGCCATGATCACATTGAATGATGGTGCTGGCTCGAAGGGCCGAATGGCCTCCTCCTGCCCCTATTGTCTATTCTCCAACTTACTGCCTCCACTACAATGAGTTTGAAGAAAAGCCTTGACGGAATGCCCACAACGATAAGTATTATTTCCATATTTAGTTTAGTGACACAGCTTGGCAACAGGCTCTTTGGCCAACCGAGTCCACGCCGACCATTGATCACCGCTTCATACTCATACTATTCTATCTCACTTTCTCATCCACTGCCTACACACTAGGGACAATTTACAGAGGCCAATTAATGTACAAACTCACACGTCTTTGAGATGTGGGAGGAAACCAGAGCATCCGGAAGAAACCTACGCGATCACAGGGAGAATGATCACTGTGCGGCAGCAGCTCTACCTCCGTTCTACTGTGCCACCCAAAAGGATCAAAGTAAAAAAACAAATGTAAACATTGAAAGACAGTCTGATAAGAGTATGGAAGAAAGCTCTTTGGTTAATGGTCGATACACAGATACCCAAATGCTGATGCATCTTGATCTACAAAGATTACCTACCCTGATGTCCTGACATCTGATCTAACAAAGGTGAAGCAATGAAAATGTCAATCCAGCTCCAATAAACTGCACATCTAATCTAGCTCTTTGGCTTGAGGAGTAGCAGCAAAGTGCAAATAAGCAATATTTGCTCTGGCAAAATTACCAGATCTAACAAACTGCGCTTTGACATGGTACTTTACAGCATTTATAAACCTTGGAGAATTTGTTTCCTTTCCATTGGTATTAAAGATTTTAACTTGGTCCTCGAGAATTCAACAGCACTGGAAAGTATCTAGTATATTTCTTTCATCTCAAGAACAAGTTCCATTAAGGATGGGCTGAAATTTTATAATTAAATTCAAGGACCTATTGTTGGACCGATTCTGATCAACTTTTGCGAATGAATATCCAGTACCCCAAGATGCAGACTCTAATTTGTCACTTAACAAGATATCTGCATGTTAACATTTTCAAATTCAACTTGCATGAAAAAGCAGAGGTAGCAGCTGAATCTGGTATTGATTTGTCAACCATTCTGGACAAAATTGATTGTCAACCATTCTGGTGCCTTCATTAAGGCAAAGTTTTATCAAAAGCAATTAGCATGGAGGTGTCACAGGAATAATTTGGACTTAAAATGCAAGGATCATTATCAAGAGTGATGCACAAGAAACCAAAATTGGCAATGTGGGTTATGGTATGAAAATTGCAGGTGACAGGAAAATGTTAATGGGCTGTCAAGTGGGTAAGAAGAGTAAAGGATGCTGAAAGAAAGGGTTCTGAAAAATATAAACAAACAGAGGATCATGGAATGAATAAATAAGGGACAGGAGGTTATGCTTCAGCTGCAGTACAATATATATCTGGTCACCATATTACATGAAGGATGCAATAGTATTGGAAAGGATTCAGAAGCAATATACAGAGCTTTACCTGGGCTACCAAATTAGAGTGAAGAGACAATGACCACAACAGGTCTTTAGAATTAAAGGAAACTGGGGAATTTTATCAGTGTTGGAAATTATAACAGAATGACAGGATGCACAGGAAGGACACTTCCTTTACCAGAGAAGCTGAAACTTTAGTTTAGAGATAGTGTGGAAACAGGCCCTTTGGCCCACCATGTCCGCCCCGCCGACCAATGATCACCTGTACACTAGTTCATTCCTACACACTAGGGACAATTTACAGAAGCCAAATAACCTACAAACATGCATGGTTTCGGAATGTGGGAGGAGACCGGAGCTGGCAGAGGAAATCCACGCGGTCACAGCGCGAACGTGCAAACTCTCTACAGACAGTACCCGTAGTCAAGATCGAACTAGCCCTTATCAAGGGATTTAATGTAACTAGTAAAAGGTTAAAAGGAATGATGAAGATCCTACTCTCTACCTAGCCAAAGACTCAAAGTGCTTCTATAGACAAAATGTTGGGAGTTAGATTAGCCAAACAGACCTTTATCAGCCAGCTTAGAAGAGATGGACCAATAGGTTACATGCAGACATCCCAACAGTTGATTTTCCAAATTCATAATTTTGATTTCCAAAATTCAGAATTTTACACAAAAATTCATAATATGGCACATAATGCAACTTTTCAGCAAAAAAAAGTATGCACGTCAAATGCGCATACGCGTTGCGCTACATTCATGAGTGAAGACTATTATTTCCAACAGTCTGTAGTTCTTGGACTATATGTAAAATGTCAGGCCTATCATGAGTATATTTTGCTATTTATAGAAAGGTTATTGTACCGAAATACTGTTTACAACACAAAGAATAAATTGTTTTGTTTTGTTTTTTCTATTTTGCTTTTTCCTTACACATCCTAATTCTCTTGGTATTGAATAAAAGAACAATGGTCATAAAATGCATGACTAAGTTATGAATAAAGAGTTTCATTTAAAATTGCACATACCTAATTTCATTGAAGACATACTTGCTCCAGTGGTCTTCAACAGCAAATCACAAAGGTCCATGTTCCCCTCCTTCCTCCCCAATCCCCTCCCACCCCACCCCTTTCCTCCGCCACTCCCACCCCCACTCCCCTCGACCTCCACTCCTCCCCTGCCCCACTCCCCTCGACCCCCACCCTTCCCCTGCCCCCCCATTCACTCACCCCATCCCCTCTCAACATCAACGGGCCTCACGCTACACGGCGAGGTGAGGCCAGGTGAGCGGTGGGGCAGGGCAAGGGGTGGAGCGAGGCCAGCGGCGAGGCCGGGCCAGGTCAGCCGCGAGGCGGAGCGAGGGCAAGCAGCGAGGCAGGTGTTTTGCGGAAAAATGTGAGGTGAAATCGGAATGGTGGAAATGAAATAAGAAATAACTTTCCGCCAAATTCGAAATGGTAGAGTTATACAATACAGAGACATTTCCTACCCACGTATCTGCCCAAGTGCCTTTAAAATTGTATTATATTACCTGGCTCAACTACCTCCTCTGGCAACTCATCTCATATTCTAACCACCCTTAGAATGGTATATTTAATGCAGTAAAATTGAATGATTCATGATATGGCACGTGGCCTTACTAGAGCACAAATGTTTCATCTAAGTTTGTACTAAATTATTATTATTTTTGCTAGTTTCAAATATTAACTATAATTAGCAGGTAATTCTTTCAAATTTGAAATATAAACCAATTATTAAATGAAAAACCAAGCCTTGAAAGTTACCAATAGTTGGTGATATTGTTTGTGCAGGAATCTCCCTCCTATAGAAGGTTCATCAGACAAGACTAAGATAGGCTTATGTTCATTGGAGTTTAGAAGAATGAGAGGAATTTCAAACAAACCTGCAAAGTTTAAACAGGGCAGGACTAATTAGATGCAAAAAGGATGTTCCAAAGTCTAGGGCTCCGAGGACTAGAGATCACAGTTTAAAGATAAGGAGCAAGCCATTTAAAACCGAGTACAGGAAATTTTCCGTTATCAGAGAATGGTACATCTGAGAATTCCATATCACAGAAAGCAATAGAAGCCAAATCATTGAATGTATTCATGTGTACGAAGGAACTGCAGATGCTGGTTTACACCAAAGATAGACACAAAATGCTGGAGAAACTCAGTGGGACAGGCAGCATCTCTGGATAGAAGGAATGGGTGGCATTTCAGGTCGAGACCCTTCTTCAGACTGAAAATCAGGGGAGAGGGGGGACACAGATAAGGAAGGATAAGATGTAAAAACGGGACATCAAAAGAGATGAATTCAAGGAAAATGTCGAATAGATCATTGTTAACTGGGAGAAGATGACAACGAAGCAAACAGATAAAATTTAATCGGGGCACTCAGACTGGTCGGAGAACTAGGAAGGAGGAGGGATGGTGAGAGAGGGAAAACAAGGGTTACTTGAAGTTAGAGAAGTCAATATTTATACTGCTAGGGTGTAAGCTGCCAAAGCTAAATATGAGGTATTGAGTTGAATATATTCAATTCGTTAAACTCAATAAAGGCCTCAAAAGATGAAGGCTACATTCCCTTCCCTCGAGATAAATAATGATTGGCACAGGTATCAACTTGCCTTGGTCTATTCAACATGGAGCCCAGAGAGCTTTGAAAATATTCATGCCAGTGGCTGGGAAATACAATGCAACTGTCAGGCTTTTAAAAATTCACTAACATATCAACTCTGATGTTGCTGGGTCAACTTAAATTTTGCTAAATCAATATGTACAAGTAACGATGGGTAGATACTTTTAATGGAAATTAGTTAACTGGAAGTTAAGCTGATTTGAGATGCTGAGTCTGATCTTTATCCTATGATAAAAAGTGTTAGATCATCCAATGCAGAATATATCATTTGCCACATATTTACAGTGCCAAAGTCAAATCTGTTCTCACTAAACTAGCACTGAATTGCAGCATTGTGACAACTTAGATAATGTGATGCTTTATAATGGAAGCGGCAAACAAGACACAAAATAAGTATGAAATTTAGACGGGCACCCAGGCTTGGGAGTCAATTTTCAACTGACATGTTTTGTATGAAAATGATAAAATAAGCAAAACTGATATTCACAATCACCTATGCAAGTGCTTCTTATAAATTGAATGAGAAGGCAATATATATTTGCCCATTCTTTTGTGTGATGGACTTATTTTTCAGGAGGGCTTAGTTGGCAAGGCTAGAATATATCATTTTCTTGAAATTGCCCAAATCGAGAGGCAGCCTGGTGAAGAGGAAGGGCAGATTTATTTCCCAAAGGACACATGTGAATCTGAAGGACTACAACAATCCAATAGTTTAGTGGTCATTAATGATTCATGGTGAGATTTGAACTATGACCTCAGGATTATGCCCAGTAGATGTTGCCACTGCACCACTGCCTTAAACGTATTGTGCTGAAGGCACATAATGCAAGCATATAACGGAAATCACATACCAGCCAAATTACAAGTTTTGCTGGTTAACCATTTCAAGGAGTTTAAGCACATTTTGTCATCATTTTCTGTGTGGTATTGGCCTTGAACAGCCCAACTCTGATTTTAATGATTAGCTTTATAATTGGATGGATTTTCTCAGAAATAAGGAAACAACGTTGTTATTTTAATGGAAAGTTAGAATCTGCTTGCATTAACTAATTCCAGATATACTTGAACATAGGAACAGAAGTTCTTTCACCCCTTTGATTCTATTATGTTATTTATTCTATTCAATCTGGCTAAATTATATCTTGACTCAATCTACCTACCACAACATTTACCAACACAGAAGTTCAAAGTTCCTAACTGCAGTTTACCAGCATTTTTGTCATCCATTCTGGTCTGGACATTATGAAGAACATGGAACAACTTCAAAGTTGGAGAAAATTGCTTGAACAAGTTGTGCCTCGTTTTGACACTCTGACAGCCAGCTATGATGCACGACTTTTTAAAAACTTCCTTATGTACTTTCTAAACAGAATTTAGGGTAGAATCTCATCAGCCTGGCTGGTTGTGGCTCTGTTCAGAAAGGCTCATGCAGAAATAACTGGGCGCCAAGAATATTTTATTGTTACATGTACTGGAACGAAACACTGACGTGCAGCACAACAGGTTTGTAAACACATAATTCAATACATAATGTGATAAACAAACAAACATGGTCGATACATTAAAAAATATATAGTACAAATTACAAAACAAAGCCCAAAGTTTCTAGTGCAACCAAGGCAGTTGTAGTTTAGTTGGAGTTCGTAGTGTTCAATAGCCTGATGGTTTTTGGGAAAAAGCTGTTTCTGATGTTATAGTTCTCAGTCTCCTATATCTTCTTATTGTCAGGAGTGAGACAAGAGCATGGTCAGGGTGGTGTGCGTCCTTGATGATACTGGCTGCCTTTTTGGGACAGTGCCTGTGTTGTATCTTTGATCCTGGAAGTCAGTACTGGACCGAGCAGTTTTCACCACTTTTTGTAATCTCTTTTGTTCCTGGGATTCCTGTGCGTAGGGGAGAGCGTAGGGCCGAAGATGTCCTGGTTGGGTTGCTCCTGGGCCTGGCCAAGCTGGCCACCCGCGAGTCACGGCACCAGGCAGAAGAGGACTGCCCGAGACAGCAGCCTGCACCTTTTCCGGGGTTACGTCCGCACCTGGGTGGTGTTAGAGAGGGACTACGCGCTGTCCATGGGTACCCTGGGGATTTCCGGGATCGTTGGACACCGTGGGGGGGGTTGAATGCATCCTTGACAAGGATTGTAACATAGTTGTATAATAGTTTATTGTTTGTCTTGTATTATGGTGGTGGGTTCTGTTTTGGTTTCATTGAACTGTGTATATTATTTTAATATTTAAATAAATATTTTTGATTAATAAAAAGAGGTTCAAGAGAATATACATTGTACTGAATGTCGTTAATCTTCTGAGAAAGTAGAGGTGTTGATAAGCTTTCTTTGTGATTGTATCAATGTGCAACCAAACTTATTCCTATATCAATAGTGAAACTTGGAGGCCAGTCGTTGATGACTAAAAGGAGGTCAATAGCTTCCATCATTCCTTTACACAGATCTGTAATGTTTTTTAAACCACTGACAGTTGCTGGCTTTTATTTATAATATTCTGTTTTAGCTTCCTTATATTTGAAATACAAGATCGCATATTTCACCATGATAAACTCCACCTCATATTTTCACTTCTGACTAAAGAATTAATGTCCTTTTGCTCCCACATACATCATTTTGCCATCCAAGATGAAACTGTCAGCAAATAGATTTGTGGGGATGATTTTTCTTAAACTAATTTATTTATAAATACTGTGACATAACCTCTTTTCATCAGTTGGCTAGCGAGTTTCAATAGGCCAGATTGTCCAATAAACAACCGCAGTTGTGAAGTAAATGCTTTGCATTTATTCGGTTTACTGATGGGACCACACATTGATCGCCAATCTTCAAACCATCCCGTAAACATTTAATCCAATGCATCACTGAGCTCCTGTGGAGTTCAGAATCCTCAGTCTCCATAGATTGCTTTCACTACTGTGATCCATGCAGTTGGACAAATGGTATGATGAATGACAAGAGGCCTTTGGAAATCTGCAAAAACTCGACGAGCAACACTACTGTTGCTGTAAGCACGCAGAAAATAGTTGATGAGTGGAGGATGACGTGATCCAATAAACTGCCTTTAATTTTATTTCTGTCCTTTTGCTAATACCATAGAAACATAGAAAATAGGTGCAGGAGTAGGCCATTCGGCCCTTCAAGCCTGCACCGCCATTCAATATGATCATGGCTGATCATCCAGCTCAGTAACCTGTACCTGCCTTCTCTCCATACCCCCTGATCCCTTTAGCCACAAGGGCCACATCTAACTCATTAATGCACATTTTGGTCGAGAGTCTTCCAAAAAGATATGCAAACGTCCAATGATTCCCTTGTCTACCACAATAGTTAATTTCCCAAAAACTATGTTAAATGTACCTTGTCAAAACAGTTCAATACTGATTTTTCTGATTAGATCATATTGTCTATGTACTCAACTGTAGACACTAGGAATCTGTAAAAGCAGAAAATCCTGGAAACATTCAGCAGGTCAGATGACATCTGTGGAAGAGGAATTCATGTTCCTAGTCAGAACCCCTTTGATTTTACTGGCAACATGATGAAAAAGGTAATTTTTAGTTGCAGAGAAGGTGGGGTCGGGGATGTATAAATAAAATGGAAAGTCCACGATAAGGGAAGACCAGATTTCAGCATATGCAATCTTCTATCTTTCCCATACATATGTGATCATGCAAAAAACATTTATTTATTCAACTGTCCACTTTACTCAGTTTGGACATCAAAGCTGCAATGGAAATCAAGTACATATTTCTTCTGCTATAAAAAAGAACCGTTCATTCCTCTTCCCCAGTAACATTCTGAGTTTGGCCTATTTCTGCCAATTTTGTTGTAGAGAGTAGGCCAAATACATGCTCAGCATTGACTGGTATTTTCTTGCAAGATCTAGAGCATTGTACAAGAGGGAAAAGCAATTAATTGCAAAAACATTATTTTCGGAAAAGGAACATTAATAAATTTGGGTTGAAGATCACTATTGCACAATACCATTTCATTAAAGTACCAAATAAACCAATAACATTAATTTTTCAAGTAAAGGCATTCTACTAAGATTTCAATACTTTTGTGAATTTTAAGATAGGAAGGCAAGACTATCATGTTTTTTAGAAACATTAAATTAATGTAGATGCACAAGAGTTGTGGGCGGCACGGTAGCGCAGCGGTAGAGTTGCTGCTTTACAGCGAATGCAGCGCCGGAGACTCAGGTTCGATCCTGACTACGGGTGCTGCACTGTAAGGAGTTTGTACGTTCTCCCCGGGACCTGCGTGGGTTTTCTCCGAGATCTTCGGTTTCCTCCCACACTCCAAAGACAATAGACAATAGACAATAGGTGCAGGAGTAGGCCATTCAGCCCTTCGAGCCAGCACCGCCATTCAATGCGATCATGGCTGATCACTCTCAATCAGTACCCCGTTCCTGCCTTCTCCCCATACCCCCTCACTCCGCTATCCTTAAGAGCTCTATCCAGCTCTCTCTTGAAAGCATCCAACGAACTGGCCTCCACTGCCTTCTGAGGCAGAGAATTCCACACCTTCACCACCCTCTGACTGAAAAAGTTCTTCCTCATCTCCGTTCTAAATGGCCTACCCCTTATTCTCAAACTGTGGCCCCTTGTTCTGGACTCCCCCAACATTGGGAACATGTTATCTGCCTCTAATGTGTCCAATCCCCTAATTATCTTATATGTTTCAATAAGATCCCCCCTCATCCTTCTAAATTCCAGTGTATACAAGCCCAATCGCTCCAGCCTTTCAACATACGACAGTCCCGCCATTCCGGGAATTAACCTAGTGAACCTACGCTGCACGCCCTCCATAGCAAGAATATCCTTCCTCAAATTTGGAGACCAAAACTGCACACAGTACTCCAGGTGCGGTCTCACCAGGGCCCGGTACAACTGTAGAAGGACCTCTTTGCTCCTATACTCAACTCCTCTTGTTACGAGTACAATAAGACGTACAGGTATGTAGGTTAATTGGCTGGGTAAATGTAAAAATTGTCCCTAGTGGGTGTAGGATAGTGTTAATGTATGGGGATCACTGGGCGGCACGGACTTGGAGGGCCGAAAAGGCCTGTTTCCGGCTGTATATATATGATATGATATGATATGAGTTGAGGACCCAAGGCTCAATTGGAAACAATATCTAAAACTAACAAGAAGTTTTCTCCTTTACATTAAATAAAGCCAACATATCCTCAAGAATTTATAGTACTGGGACACTGTTGTGTGCATCAATATCAAATTTCAATTTTGGCTAGTAATTGAAGGCTCAAATGATGTTCCTATACCCACATCAGCTGTAATCAAACAATATTAGATAGGAACTGCAAGGAAGCATTCCTGTAGTAGAAGCTCAAATGATATTCCCATACCCACATCAGTTGTAATCAAACAATATTAGATAGGAACTACAAGGAAGCATTCCATTCAAGAGTCAAAAGTATATGTACTGACTAATGAACAATAAAATTCCTACTTGCTACAGCTTAACAGGCCCATAAATAACACAGATAAATATATAACCAAAAATACAATAAATTAATTACCAGAACACTAGTAATGCAACCATAGTAATGCAAAACATGAAGCCCACCATGAAACAAAAAAATCGTACAGCGGGTCATAGTTTCTGAGGTTAGTGTTGTGCAGTTCTTGAACCCAACGATCAGTTTTCAGGCTCCTGTGCCTGCTTACTAATGGTAATAGTGAAATCAGAGCATTGCGCAGGTGGTAGAAAACAGAACAGTACAACACAAGAACTGGCCCTTTGGGCCAATGTCTGTGCCGAATATGATGCCAGGACTATCTCTTAGTCTGAAGAAGAGTCTCAACCTGAAACATCACCCATTCCTCTCTCCAGAGATGCTGCCTGTCCCGCTGAGTTACTCCAGCTTTTTGTGTCTATCTCTTATCAACCTGTGCATAATCCATATCCCACCATTCCCTGCATATTGCCTATCCAAAATCTTATTAAATCCTATGAGACGATCGCCGAGCAGAAACTGGAGGGACAGCACCTCATATTTCGCTTGGGTAGCTTACACCCCAGTGGTATCTAACTTCAAGTAGCCTTTGCTTTCCCTCTCTCTCCATCCCCTCCCCCTTCCCAGTTCTCCTACCAGTCTTAATGTCTCCGACAACATTTTGTCTCTGTACCGCCCACTCCCTTGACATCAGTCTGAAGAAGCGTCTCGACCCGAAACGTCACCCATTCCTTCGCTCCAGAGATGCTGCCTGTCCCGCTCAGTTATTCCAGCATTTTGTGTCTATCTTCAATTTAAACCGTCATCTGCAGTTCTTTCCTACACATTTAGCTACTTGGGTTGCCACATTCAGGGAGCTATGGACTTGGACCCCAAGATCCCTCTGTACATCAATGCTATTGAGTGTCATGCCATTAATTGTATAATTTCCCCTTAAATATGACCTACCAAAGAGCAACACCTCACACACTCAGATTAAACTCCATCTACCATTTCTCCGGTGTGGGTCTGATGATATTAGCTGCCTTTTTGAGGAAGCACCTGCTATCGACCTCCTCCCTTCTGTGATGGACCGAGCAATGTCCAACACTCTCTGTAAGAGTGGGCTTTCCCATTGTCGAACCAGGCCGTGCAATCAGTGAGTATGCTCTCCACCATACACCTATAGAAGTTCAATTGAGTATTTATTGACCTACTGAATCTCCTCTATTCCAAATTAACATCTCGACTTGAACCTGGTACAAGAGTCATACGATATTCAGCTAATGTTCTAACTCACATCCTTCCTGTTGATAAAATACTGCGATTATAAAGGTATTGGGTTTGTCCCACTCTGAGACTTCAGCATATAAACTTGCACAGCAACTCCTTTCCAATTCAGTGGGAAGGATATTTTGTCATGAATGCAGCCCTTCAGAAGAGAAATTAAATTGAAGCACTCATCTGATTCCCTGGGTGTATGGATTAAGCCCCTATGTAACCATTTTGAAAATCAATGAGCAGCTCAAGTTTTGATCAATTATTGTACCTCATTCAGAATTACATTGAAAAAGTCTTTAAAAAAACCCCCAAAACATTGTTTCCTGTCATTCAATAGTGATTACAGTTCAAAAATTGTAAAAGCCCAATGGAGTCCTTTGAGACACATTGAAAAGAAACAAAAAAAAATTGGGGGTTTTCAGCAATAATACAAATCAGAAAATGCATTTATTATTTCTCAGGTGAATTATATATTTGAAACATATAGGCATTTCCTGTTATCCTGTCAGTAGGTGAAATTTTTCCAATAAAAAAATGATTAAATGATCCACATATAATTAACATAACATATCTGAAGGGTCTCGACTCGAAACGTCACCCATTCCTTCTCTCCAGAGATGCTGCCTGTCCCGCTGAGTTACTCCAGCATTTTGTGTCCACCTTCGATTTAAACCAGCATCTACAGTTCTATCCTACACATATATAATTAACATATTTTAGCTGTGGTACAATCTGTAGCTCAGAAATGCACATTTTGGATTGACATGGCACAGAATCATGCCACAAGTTTTAACCTGGTTTAAATGCTGAACGACTAAAAAAACATTTGCACATTTATTTTCAACTGATGCTGCCACCAGGAACATCTAAAAGAGAGAGAGGAAACAAGGTTGCTGATCCTGATGCAACATTAACTCTGTGACTCTCCACACAAATGCTGTTGAACAGACAAAATACTGTCAACATTATTTTCATACAAGACTATTTTTTTCTCCTGCTACAAAGCATATGATCATTAAAATGGATGACGTAATTATATTTAGAACCTGAATATAAAAATGTTAAACCATTTATCACCATCTCAACAATGTACAGTCATAAAACACAGCAACAAAAAAACTGATTTTGAAATATATATATTGAATTTTTGAATAATCAGGGATAAGAGGAGAATTTGGTCTAAAGAAAACACATGCAAGTCTAATCTTTAATCAACATCACAAGTTAATCTATTACTTTGCCTTCCATGCTACATACAAAAAAAAGTTCCTGCTAGTCAAATAACAGGTTCTCAATTTCACACCAAATAAACTTACAAACTTAAGTTGAAAACGAATAAGAATGTATAACTGACCACAAATTTCATGAACTGCCACTGGATTTCTAGTAGAGAATGATAGTGCTTGCCATTTTGTCAACTTCAACTTGAAAGGGGTGGAATTTATTTCAAGAACAAAGTTAATCATGTGAAATAAAGGTGAATCAATGATAAAAAGAACTATATGCCCAATCGTGCAAAAAATGTGAGAAAATGGAGGCATCAAATAAGCACCCTAATGCCAAAGCTAAATTTACATTAAAATTCATTATCTTATGCCAGACAGTAGGAACGTGCAATCTTGAAATGGAGGCTTTTTTTAGTTTTTAAAAAAGGAAAAGATATTCAGAAATATGAACCAAAAGAAGATAAATGGAATTGAAATACAGATCAGCTGAGAAATGGCCTTTTAACTCCATCAAGCACAAACTTCCGAAGGCCTACCTTGAACTTAATTTTTGATTGCAAATGGGGTGGTCAAAACCTTGATGTTTTCAGATTGAGGATTCTAAACTTTCTGAATTTTCATCACTGCAAGCAAATTTTGTTTCCATTGCTCGAAATATTAGATATGTAACTGGCCATAATGTCCAATACATACTATAAACAAAAATTTCCAGACTTAAAATGATAAAGCTGTTCTTTTGTCTAGCATAGAATTATGTCACTACTGCTGCTCACATATAGACAAAAGAATTGGGCTTTATTATTGACTCAATTTCCATCGTCTTACAATGTACAATTTAAAAAGGTCAAAAAAGAATGCTCTACTCATTAATATGACATTTTAGTGCTTCCAGATGCTTCACAATTTTTTTTATTTTCTTTTAAAATTAGAAGGCAATTCACCCCTTGTTCCGCTCTGCTATTCAAAAAGATAATGTTGATCATATATTATACTTCACTAACACTTTTGTGCACTAAACCCATATTCTAAACCCATATTCCTCATTTCCAATAATCTAGATGCCCTCAATATAACCAATACTGAGGGGAGACACAAAATGCTGGAGTGACTCAGCGGGTCTGGCAGCATCTCTGGAGAGAAGGAAGGGGTGGGGGCGGGACAAAGATAGGATGTAGTCGGAGATAGGAAGACTCGTGGGAGAACTGGGAAGGAGGGGATAGAGGGGGAAAGCAGGGACCATCTGAAGTTAGAGAAGTTAATGTTCCTACTGCTGGGGTGCAAACTACCCAAGCAAAATATGAGGTGCTGTTCCTCCAATTTGCACTGGGCCTCACTCTGACAATGGAGGAGGCCCAAGACAGAAAGGTCAGATTGGGAATGGGAGTTGAAGTGCTGAGCCACTGGGAGATCAGGCTGGTTAAGGCGGACTGAGCGGAGGTGATAAGCAAAACGATCGCCGAGCCTGCGTTTGGTCTCGCCGATGTAGAGAAGTTGAAAGTTTGGGTCCTTGGATGGAGTCGAGGGGGGAGGTAAAGGGACAAGTGTTGCATCTCCTGCAGTTGCAGGGGAAAGTACCTGGGATATGGATATAATGAGACAGGATATACTCTGGAATTGTGATGGAACGATCTGGCAATATTGTATGGTGTAAATTCTGTGAGGACACCAGGTGATTGCAAGGAGAATTTTGCATGGGATATTTGGGCTGTATCTGAACTAAGTGCGAAAGTCTGTCTGGTTTTAAACAGTGGTTATGATACAAATGAATAGCCATTCCAGATTTAATTGCATTAAGGTTTGTACTGACAACTGTGACGAACATTAATATGATCTGCTCTTATATCAAGAAAGTAGTTTTGTGGGCAGCATTACCAATGCGTAGCCTGTATATTTTTGTGGAAAAAAAATCCAGATCATGAACAGTTCCACAGTTTTATGTTCACTAAATTGTTAGCTCAGGTCTCTGAATTACTAGTTCAGTAAATTAATTTCTATGCCACGACAGTGCCAACCCAATTACTTCTTTTTAATTGAGATGATGATTGGAATATAGCTAAATAAGGTTTTAACAGACATGGCTGCAAAAGACTGGATGGATTGGTTATAACATGCCAAAACCCCCAGGATTCTAGAGAGATTCCAGAGATTTGAAAACAAAAAGATGAACGTGATACCATTCTTGAAGGGAGGGATATAAAGATTAAAAACCAGGTGGCCTAACATCTGCCATTGTTAAACTGCAGGAAGATGTTACTGAAATAATAGCAAGACATTTAGAAAAATCACAGAACAGAGACAACATGGTTCTATGATAGGTTAAATAGTGCCTTACAGATTTTCTAGCGTTTGTTGGAGATGCAACATATAGGGTAAATAACGTGGAAAGTAGATGTAGCATATTTAGATTTCCATATCTTTGCGATTATTGTACAAGATTGTATGTAATATTGGCATAAATAAGGGAATGGCAAACAGATAACCTAGAAATGATAAATGATTCATTTCAATTGGCCATCAGTAACTTGTGATGCCATGGGGATCAGTGCCATGGTCTCCATTATTTGCGACCTATTGATGGTTTGAATAAAGGAACCAAGTTTACAGCAATAAAATATGTTGATAAAAAATAAGTGAGCTTGCAAGTTGTGAGGTTGATACAGGAAGTGGAAAAGGTTATCATGTGTAGGAAAGAACTGCAGATGCTGATTAAAATCAAAGGTGGACACAAAATGCTAGAGTAATTCAGCAGGACAGGCAGCATCTGAAGAAGGGTCTCAACCCAAAACGTCACCCATTCCTTTTCTCCAGCAATGCCTGGCCCGTTGAGTTACTCCAGCATTTTGTGTCGACCTTGGAAAAACATAGTTTGGCCAAGCAGCAGGCGTGAGGTTGGGAGATGGAGTATAATGTGATAAAGGATTATCCACCTTGGAAGGAAAAATTAAAAAGCAAATTAATATTTAAGAGCAAGACAATAAATTATTGTAGTTGAAATAGATACCAAACACTGATGATATGCAAGAGTGAAGGCTAATGGAAGGAATACCCCATGGTATTGGGGGTAGGGTGTTGACATGGATAGAGAATTGGTTGGCAGGAAGCAAAGAGTAGGAGTAAACGTGTCCTTTTCAGAATGGCAGGCAGTGGCGAGTGGAGTGCCGCAAGGCTCGGTGTTGGGCCGCAACTGTTTACAGAAATTAATAATTTGGAAGAAGGAATTAGAAGTAACACTAGCAAGTTTGGAGATGTCACAAAGCTGGGAGGCAGTGTGAACTGCGAAGAGGATGTTAGGAGGTTGCAGGGTGACCTGGGCAGGTTGAGTGAGTGGGCAGATGCGTGGCAGATGCAGTATAATATAGATAAATGTGAGGTTATCCACTTTGGCGGCAAAAACAAGGAGGCAGATTATTATCTCAATGGTGTCAGGTTAGATAAGGGGGAAGTGCAGCGAGACCTGGATGTCCTTGTATGCCAGTCACTGAAAGTTGGCGTGCAGGTACAGCAGGCAGTTAAGAAAGCTAATGGCATGTTGGCCTTCACAACGAGAGGATTTCAGTATAGGAGTAAAGAGGTTCTTCTGCAGTTGTACAGGGCCCTGGTAAGACCACATCTGGAGTATTGTGTACAGTTTTGGTCTCCTAATTTGAGGAAGGACATCCTTGTAATTGAGGCAGTGTAGCGTAGGTTCACGAGATTGATCCCTGGGATGGCGGGACTGTCATTTGAGGAAAGATTGAAAAGACATCAGCCATGATCACAATCTCAAAGGGCCGAATGGCCTCCTCCTGCACCTATTTTATATGTTTCTATGAATATGGAGTAGAAAGATTTTGATTTTTTTTTTGGATGCAATTTCATTTAAATATAAAGTTCTGAGGGAGATTGTCAATGTAGTTCCTGAGACATTTCTCCCAGAATCGACATCTATAAGGGGAGGCAAAATTTCAGAGAAAGATCAGTCGTTTTGGACAGATACCAGGAGGAATTGCTCTCACGGCCGTGAATTTTCAAAATCCTCTACAATGGCAAACGTGGAGGTAGAATTATTGAATACACTTCAAGATTGACAGACCTTTGAACCACAATGCAGTCAAGGGCTATGAAGGGAACAAGAAGATAATACCGATGCCAAGATTCGATCTGTCACATCTTATTCAATGGTGGAAAAGGCTCGAGGGGCCAACTCCCAATCTTTTTCGTATATTCTTATGTCCAGATTTTTTTTAAATGGGTATATTACAGATTCCAAAATATCTCTACACAGTTTTGGTATGCATTCCAAGTCTAACAGATTTCGTAATCAATGTTACCAAAATGTTAAACCAATTTTAGGGAAATAACGATCGCCGCGGTTTAATTTTAAGCTGAAGACAACACTTATCAGGAACAGGCCTGTTGACAGAACCAACAAATTAAGGGTAATGAAAAGTGGTCGCAATATTCAATTCCGCTTCAATGGGCCTACAATATTCGTACGTTTAATTGCAACCTCCAGCGGGACTGCTGGTGGGGGTCTGCCCGCCCGATGCCATCATCAGTGTGACAGTGGCTCTCGGGGGAACAGGTAACAGACCTGCAAAACCAACCACCAAACCTCGAGCGTTCAGCGGCGCCTCCCAGCACAGCGGTCGGTCGCTGCCTCCCTCCCTCCCTGCCACAAACCGCGGTCCGTGCCCAGCAGTGTCGTCGTCCGTCCGTCCCCGTCCCCACCCACCCCCTCCCCCGGGCCGGGGCGCGGGGAGGCGAGGGCACGGATCGAGAGCCCGAGGCCTCCGCGCACAGCAACAATAATAAAGCCCGGGGCCCAGCGAGCTCTGTGCGGAGGAGGCGCTGGCTGAAGGAGCGGGTCTCAAGCCCACACAGACTGACCGATCAACGGCGATGTCGTCTCGGTTCGGTTCTGCTCTGTTCTGTTCGGCTGGACTGGGCTGGGCTCGGCTCTGGGCACGGACGCTGCTTCACTCTCCGGCGTTGACACCGCGGATCAATCTCTCATCAGCGGCGCTGCGCAGCAACTCCTACCCCAATACCACTTCCGGCCCCACTCTGGCGTCGCCACGCAGGGAGGTGGGGTGGGGGGCGTAATGACGTCAGGGGCACGGGGAGCGTGATGGCGTCATTGACCGGGGAGGGGGGGGACAAGAGCTGGTTTGGTCTGGAGAAGGGTCTCGACCCGAAATGTCACCCGTTCCTTCTCTCCAGAGATGTTGCCTGTCCCGCTGATTTGCCCCAGCATTTTGTGTCTGTGTTTGGTCAGAAATGGTCGCCCAGGTCGAAGTTCTCCAGATTTTGTCTAATCAAATAGATGCAACCATCAAAGGGAGGAGAGGGAAGGGAGGGAAAATAAAGTGCATGTCTGTTTCAGGTTGGGCAATTCCAACTGCACATTGGTTCATGGGCCTCCTCCATTGTCATAGTGAGGCCCACCCCAAATTTGAGGAGCAGAACCTCATATTTCGCTTGGGCAGCTTACAGCCCAGTGGTATGAACATTGACCTCGAACTTTACATAGCTCCTCTGTCCCTCTCTTCCCCATCCCTTCCCAGTTCTCCCTCTATCTTCCTGTCTCCACCTATATCCTTTGTCCCGTCCCCCTGACATTAGTCTGAAGAAGGGTCTCGATCTGAAACGTCACCCATTCCTTCTCTCCAGAGATGCTGCCTGACCCGCTGAGTTACTCCAGCATTTTGTGATTCCTTTGGTTCAAAGGGCAGTCTTTAACCAAAGTGTGGTGAATGTGTGGAATTCATTGCCACCAACATTGGGTACTTTCATAGTGGAGATTGCTAAATTCTTGATTAGTAAGGGCGTCAAAGGTTACGGGAAGGCAGGAGAGTGGGGTTAAGAGGGAAAAATAGGTCGGCCATGATCAAATGGCAGAGCAGTCTCGATGGGCCGAATGGCCTAATTTTGCTCCTGGAGCAAAATTAGGTTTTCTATGGTCTTATGGTGTTTGCCCTGACTTGGGTGTCCAGAACGAGGGCCAAAGTCTCATTTCTTATTAGCTATCATGGAAAACCAAAAGGTAGGTGAAATTGATTGACAGTTAATAACAAGCTGCTGTCATTGAAAGTTATACAAAAATGATCATACTAATCAGTTCCATGTATGACAATTTTCTGCTGCTGGGATACATCAGAAGAAGCATTGTAGTACAGATATTAAACTGAGTGGTGAGAAGAGATTATGGTGGTTTGTTGAATGCTGCCCAAAATTTTACCATGTAAGCTACTTGCTGAGCAGCTGAGAAGCAAGAGGATTCAAAAGAGGCAAATAAACAAACTGCATGTAGCTGCTGCGTGTATACAGACCTGTATTCCATCCGTATTTTCCAGTTTTGCTTCTTCGAGGTAAGAAAATACTGCTTTCAAAATCATTAATTAGGTGTATTTATAGTTAATTTATGAATAATATAATGATTTTGTAGGTTTGTTTTTCTTTTACATCACCGACAATCCAAGAACTACTTAGAAAACCAAGAATAACTCAAGGTTTGGGAAGTGCGATATATTCCCACTTGAGGAGCAGCTCCAATACAAGTTACAATGCAAAAGAAAATTGTCAGGATCTTGCTCGCTCACCGAAGCATAATAATAATAATAATAATACATTTATTTTATATAGCGCTTTTCAGGAAACTCAAAGACGCTTTACAGAGCAAACAAGACATAAAAACAAACAAACAATCAAAAGATTTGTCCAGACGGAGAAGCGGCGAACAAACAGCGCCAGCGTCCTCTCACGTCGGTCCGGCGTAAATGGTTGACAATAAACAATAAACAGTAAATGGTTAACAGTAAACAATAAAGAACACAAGACACTCAATTACAATTTAACACAGACAACCATCACAGTGATTGCTCCAGGCACACCCTCACTGTAATGGAAGGCAAAGAAAAGTCTTATCTCCTCCTCATTCTTCACCCGCGGTCAGGCAGTCAAACTGCTGCCTCGAGGCGATCGAGGCTCCCGACTTTTGAAACCCCCGCCGGGCGATGGAAGGCCCCAGGGACGAGCCGAGCAGGCCGGTGAAGGTCCTAAGCCCCCACCGGGCGATGGAAAGTGCCGAGCCACGATGAAGGTCCTGCGAGCTGGTCGATCAAGCCTCGCGATTCGATGCTGCTACGGCTGGAGCTCCCGAAAGCCAGTCGCCAGCCAGGGACCTGCGAGCTCCCGATGTCTCCGAGGCCGAAGCCTCCGGGATGGTAAGTCCAGGCCCTGCGACCGGAGTCTTCAAGGTCGATCCCAGCTGGAGGCCACCAACTGCACAGTGTTAGGCCGTAGCGCGAACGGAGATACGACACGGAAAAAGGTTGCATCTCCGTTGAGGAGGAGATTTAGAAAAAAGGGATTCCCCACCCCCCCACCACCCCCCACATATACACAGCTAAAATTAGGTCAATACATACATTTAAATGGTAACAATAGACAAAGACAGCAATAAAACCTACCAAATCATCGTATTTTTCACAAATTAACCATCAATACACCTAATTAATAGTTTTGAAAGCAGTATTTTCTTACCTCAAAGAAGCAAAACTGGAAAATACGGATGAAACGCAGATCTGTATACACACAGCAGCTCAGCCGGTGAGAAATGTTTAGCACAAGTGACCTATGACCTGCGCATGTGCAGTCGAGATAACGAACTCGCTTAGGCCTGAAGAAGTGTCCTGACCTGAAACGTTGTTAAAGATGTTGCTAGAAACGTCCAGAGATGCTGTCTGACCCACTGTGTTACTCCAGCACTTTGTGTTTTTTTTTAAACCATGTTTAAAATAAGTGACCACATCTCAATTCCCGGTTCACAAATGGTGAATTACTACTTTACCTTCCCTCTATCATAGAGAACCATAAAACCACTGAATGAGCAGCATCAAGACAGTTTACTCGTTTGAGCAGCATGAATGCTGAACGAAGTCTCACCAGAAGCATGGATTGATTGGTGTGAGCAATAATCCGTTAGACTGGTGATTACAGCTGTGTCTGATACATTCGAACAGCCCCAATACAATGTACTTTTTCAAAAAATAATTCTGCCTTTTGACAGAAAGTATTGATCAATCTTGTGTGTGCTTCCAATTTTGTTTCAACCATAATAATCAGATTGAAAGAGCACTAATTTATATATTTAAGGAAACAAGCTTATTTTAGACAACTACCAGGGGCATCGCAATAATAGGTCGAGGTAATTATCTGACTTAAAAAAAATAGTTATGCTTGTATTTATCTGGATAATTTATGCATATACAGACTTTTAAGCAGAACAAGAGAGACCTGCCTACTGATATCACTTCACAGGGAACAATTAGGAGTTTTTTAATGTGGCGTACTAATGAACTGAGTTATGCTATTGCATTTTTCTTTGGAGAACACATTCAGAAATAACTTTTATGCTTGATTTCCAATTTCATACTGAAGTAAAGGAAAACTCCAGTACTAGATTGTTAATTTTATAATCCAGAATTCCAAACTCACCATAAGCCTTAGAGGGTTTACACTTGTATACCTCTACACTTTATGAAATAGCTAAATTTAGTTCAAGGTTGAGCACAAAAGCAGTGTACCCCAAATAAATAACTGCATATCTTTTTTACAATATCTGTTGAACAGAAGAAAGAAGATGCATGCACGTTAATCAGAATTAAATTAAAAGTGAATTGAATTGAATAAATTTTATTAGCCAGGTATGTATACATACAAGGCATTTGCCTTGGCACTTTGCTCTCAAGTAACAACACGATATACAGTAGACAATTAAAAATAAAACATTATATAATTTAAACATGTGAAGAATGAAATAAAATACCAGAGCAAAAGGAGGCTAAAGACTTTTGGCTGTTGAGTAGAGCTACTGCTTGTGGAAAAAAGCTGTTTTTATGTCTGGCTGTTGCAGCTTTGACAGTCCAGGGTCGCCTTCCAGAGGGAAATGCTTCAAAGCGTTTGTGGCCAGGGTGAGAGGGGTCAGAGATGATCTTGCCTGCCCGCTTCCTGACCCTTGCAGTGTACAATTCGTCGATGGGGGGAAGGTTGCAGCCAACAACCTTCTCAGCTGATCTAACAATGCACTGCAGCCTCCTGATGTCATGCTTGGTGACTGAGCCAAACCAGACCATGATGGAGAAGGTGAGGACATAGTCTATGGTGGCAGTATAAAACTGGACCATCATTGCATGTGGCAGCTTGTGTTTTCTCAGCTGCCGCAGGAAGTCTCTGTTGGGCCTTTTTGACTGAGGAGTCGATGGTGGCCTCCCATTTAAGGTCCCTAGAGATGATGGTTCCAAGGACCTTAAATGACTCCACAGATGTGACTGTGGTGTTGTTGATGGTGAGTGGGGGAAGGGGAGGGGAGTTCTAAGTCAACAATCAATTCCACTGTCTCGAGCATTGAGCTCCAGCTTGTTGCAATGGCACCAGGATGCCAGCTGTGTCACTTCCTGTCTGTAGGCAGATTCCTCCCCATCCTGGATCAGTTCTTTCAGGGTTGTGTCATCCGCAAACTTGAGAAGCTTGACAGAGGAGTCTGTGGAGGTGCAGTCATTGGTGTAGAGAGAGTAAAGGAGGGAGGAGAGTACGCAGCCTTGCGGTGCTTCTATGCTGAGGGTTAGCGGGACTGAAATCTGTTTTCCCAGCCTCACATGCTGCTTCCTGTCTGTCAGGAAGTTGGTGATCCACTGACAGAGATGTTCAGGCACAGTCAACTGGAGTGTAGTAGCTCTGGCACAATAGTGTTGAATGCAGAGCTAAAATCCACGAACAAAATCCTTGCATAGGTCCCCTGACGGTCTAGGTGCTGGAGGATGAAGTGAAGGCCGTGCATTATCCACTGATCTATTGGCCAGTGAGTCCAAACTGCAGTGAGTCCAGCAGGGGGTTTGTGATATTTTTCAGGTGGGCCAACACAAGTCTTTCAAGAAAAGGTCTGATTTAAAAATGTCTTGATTTTTGACATTTGTCTACTTATTTATCTCTTTCTATGAGGAAATTGACAAAGATCATAAACTTCTGTAAATGTTATGAGAAAATATTGTGCATAACACAGGGAAAACATGATTATAATCTAAATCTGTTATAACTATTTCATTGCCTGGCTGATAGATTGAGGATTATACAGCATTGCCTGAACAATGTAGTGCAAAGGAGAATAGTGAATTCAATATCTAATCAGACACAGAAAACAAAAGAAAGAGGTAAAGGAGGACTAAGCTGAGAATGAAAAAAAGTTTCATAAACATTTAAAAAAATTCAAAGACAATTAATAGTGATGGAATGAGACTCCAGATGTCAATCACAATCTCCTTTGTCTTGCTGACATTGACGGAGAGGTTGTTGTCTTGGCACCAGGTTATGAGGTTCTCAATCTCCTTTCTGTACTCCGTCTAGTCATTATTTTTGGTATCCCACCCACTACGGTGGGGTCATCTGCGAACTTGTAGATTGAGTTGGATTGGCATTTTGCATAATCACGAGTGTTTATGGAGTGTAGGAGAGGCTGAGAATGCTTCCTCGCCAGTTGTGGAAGAAAAATTAATATCCTTCCTTACTTAATTTTGATTGGAATTGAATAAGGTAATGAAAGGGTGCTTGGATGTGACAATTGGCATCTCTCGTTGACCAGGTGCAGCAGAGGTTCATGGGAATCGGCAAAGTAAGATTAGACGCATTACTTGTCGGGGAATGTATTGAAGGGTGGATGGAAAAGGTAAACATGAAATAGCAGAAATAACGAAGCTTGTTTTTCTTTTGTGAAAAGTTACAGTAGATCACCCGCTGTCTAAGCTACCACTAGTAGCTTAGATACGTTGCAGTGAATGGGGGGCTTATGATTGGCTCGGAGAAGGGATGGTGGCACGGGCCGCCTGAAAGGTGAGATAGAATAATGTCAAGATGCCCTTGTATTGTGTTTGACTTGTATTAATCATCTGTTGTTGAATAAGATTGACATAAACATTAGTATGTTATGACTAATGAAATAATTAGTACTCATGTAGTTGATAGAATATTTTCGTAGAGTTGTGTCTAACAAAAAACAAGTTCTTTCCTGCACAGTATAACAAATTCACAAATTCTGCTGTGAAGTCAGAGAACTGGTGGGCAGTTTATTGCCGCCATCTCTCCATGATATCATACAATAAAGGCTCAAAGTAAACCTGCGAAGTCTCCACTTTTCATTTTCATTTAATTTCCCTCTAAATTAATTTCTTCCACACCAGTGGTGAGGCTTATAGAGGACTAGACCAAGTGGACCCATTGGGCCCAAACCTCTCCTGCATTGGTGCAACACCCTCTCCTCCCCCCCCTCCCCTCTCCCCCCCCCTCCTCCCCCCTCCCTCCCTAGGAGATAGATTTAAACTTTAAAATGTGAATAACTTAAAAAATATAACACTGTTTCCATTAGCATCAAAGGGACAACGGTGAGTAAGGTGGGCCTAAAATTGTTGCGCTATCGTGAACCGTTTTGGCTGTAGTTCAGGAACAAACAAACAAGAGGTTTAGTATATAGATGACTTCTCACCTATCTTTGCTGATCTGTTGGTCAGGAAGTTGGTCAGGAAGTCAGGGATCCAATTGCAGATGGGTGCTGACTCCAAGTTGCACAAGTTTAGAGATGAGCTTGGTTAGGATAATGGTATCGAAAGCAGAGTTATAATCTAGCAATGAATAGAAGTCTGACGTGGGTGTCCTTCTTATCCAGGTGATCCAGGGATGAGTGCGGGGCCAGGGAGATGGCATCAACCGTGGTCCTGTTGTGGTGGTGCAGTGGAACAAGGCTGCTTGGTATGCTGGATTTAATGCATGCCATAACCAGCCTATAGAGGCACTTCATGATGATGGATGTCAAGGCTACTGGACGGTAGTCTTTAAAGCATGACATCTTGGAAACCGACTGATGAAATTCTTACTTGCAGCAGCACCACAGCAAGTTTGTAAACACAGTACTCAATTGATAATATAATATACAGATAAACAAGAACAAATAATTCATTTTGTAATTGATTTATACGTTGAGAGATACATATCACACCCTTGGAAGGTGCTGGAGTAACTCAGCAGGTCAGGCAGCATCTCAGGAGAGAAGGAATGGATGACGTTTCGGATCGAAACGACCCGAAACGTCATCCATTCCTTCTCTCCTGAGATGCTGCCTGACCTGCTGAGTTACTCCAGCATTTTGTGAATAAATACCTTTGATTTGTCCCAGGATCTGCAGTTATTTTCTTGCACCCTTGGAAGGGATGACCATATGCAAATAGACAAGCCCTAGTTCACTGCTGTTCATATCATGCATTACATTTGTGTAGTCAGCCAACCAGCAAAATACTATTTATTCAAAGCTAGTAGAAGACTGCCCCTCTACCATACCAATTATCAAATGTAACTATTCCCTGCCCTCAAAAGAAATCGCTGTGGAAGTTGGGTGTGGGGCAGTGTGTGGGAGAGGGAAGGGGAGGTGTTCACATAAATAATTATACAGAGGTTGCCCACTGTTGTGCAGAATGTTTTCAAGATGCATAGTCTCGGACCATGTGGGTAGTTAAACCTTGAGACCAGAGAAGTGGTGAAGGTCAGGGGCCACTGCAACTGACTAAACGCTGTGTGACTGGACTCGCGTTGTGCCCCCAATGGTGGAGCAGTAACTTGGAGAGGGTCTGACCACATTGCATCCTGCCATCAGCGTTTGTCATAGAGTTACGCAGTGTGGAAACAGGCCCTTCGGCCCATCATGCCCACACCGACCAACATCTACACTAGTCCCACCTGCCTGCCTTTGGCCCATATCCCTCTAAACCTATCCTATCCATGTATCTGTCTCATTGTTTCTTAAACATTGCAATAATCCCTGCCTCTACTGCTTCCTTTGGCAGCTCGTTCCATGCACCCACCACCCTTTGTGTGAAGAGTCAGATGGGACTGACGATCAGAATGAAACCTGTGTATTTGAATGGATTTGTTGTCCCTATGGAAAATGTGTTTCTCTTATTTTATCCTACTGCAAATTCATTATTTTATTTATTGATGTTTTGAGTTGCATTTAATCAACTGTACAGATTTTGTTTAAAAAAAATTATAACTTAAATCTAGATGAATAATTATGAAATGGCTCACCTTCATGGGCCATTACAACAGTTGGATACAGGTGTCAGAGTGAGGCCCAGCGCAAATTGGAGGAACAGCACCTCATATTTTGCTTGGGTAGCTTACACCACAGCGGTATGAACATTGACCTCCTTGCTTTCCCTCTCTCTCCATCCCTCCCCCTTCCAAGTTTTCCGACCAGTCTGATTGTTCCCGATTACATTTTATTTCTGTTGTTTGCTTTGTTGTTAGCTTCTCCTAGCTAACAATGATCTATTCTACAATTTCCTTGATCTCCATCCCCTTTAATGTCTTGTTCTCACACCTTCCACTTCCTTATCTCTGTATCTCCCCCTCCCCTGACTCAGTCTGAAGAAGTTTGTCGACCCAAAAGATCACCCGTTCCTTCTCTCCGGAGATGCTGCCTGTCCCGCTGAGTTACTCCAGCATTTTGTGTCTATCTTCGGTTTAAACCAGCATCTGCAGTTCCTTCCGACACAGCTCGATACAGGTAGTCTGGAAGAAGTGTGAGCTGGATTGGACATGAATAGCAGGTCTGGGCAGTGAGCCACATCCAAGATAATCTAGCACCACAGTGGCTGTCATTGGGCTCACCATGTGACAAGGAAGTCATTGTTTTAGGCCTAAAAAAATAGGATAATAAGTAGAAAAACACATTTTGAAGTGTTGCACTTGAAAGCTTATTTCCTCAAAGCAAAAACTTGATTTTTCAAAATAATTCTTGGTAGTTTTTGTTTATAATTTTGAGGTAGGTAGGATATGATCATATGAAATACAGGTCTCCCCTCGTTACTGAGCATTCGCTTAATGAATCCTCATGACAAGAAACAGTTTTATTTAATCTGTTTCTTCACAAAGGCTTTGTTTGCCATAATGAAAGGTGGGGAACAGGTTTCACTTCTCATGATGTCCCTGGGCTCAAATGAACTCACTACACCAGGCAGCAAGCTGTTAACTTGAGAACAATAGGCACACGCTCAATTGCTTCAGGTGGTGAGCTGTCTACTTGGGATTCACTTTGCAGGAGCTGGCTCAGCTGCGCGTTCCCACTCTGTCAAATTGGATAAGCAAATGCAAGTGACGATCATGGATTGGTGAACCAGATCCGTTCCAAAATGTTCACTTCTCCCTTCACCATTATCTTCTTAATGCTAGATACCAAACTGCATATTTTTATAGCTGGAAAGCTACCTTCTTAATGCTGGAGTAATTCATCAGGTCAGGCAGAATCCCTGGAGTACATGGATAGGTGACGTCTCGGAATGGGAACCTTCTTCAGACCCAACCCAAAAGATCACCTAACTAACATGTTTTCCAGGGGTGTGCCTAACTGCTGAGTTATTCCAACACTTTGTGTGTTTTTTTGTTGTAAATCAGCATCTGCAGTTCCTTCTTTCTCCATTTTGGCCGCTCCATTGAAAAATCTCCTCGGGTTATGCCTATTTTGGACATTCTCTTCTTCTCTCTGACGGGAGCTCTGTGAGGCCCTCACTCACTGCACCCCCTCTGTGGAGTCCGAAGAAGGATCACGACCCGAAACGTCACCTGTCCATGTTCACCAGGAATGCTGCCTGACCTGCTGAGTTGCCTCAGCACTTTGTGTTTGCCTTTTCCACTCAATTAATTTTCACATAATGAAGGGTGCTTAAGGAATGTAACCCCATTGTTACCCAGTGGAAAATACCTCCACTTTTGTCTACTTTCAGAAAGATCTGAAACAATACCTTTGGTCTAAGTTTGAAAAACATATTGGAGGTGGTTTGGGTGGGGGAATATCTGTTGTCAATGATCTTGTGCATGGCCTTTTCTACTTCTTCCTGTATTACATTCCATCTGCCCCTTGAGTGCATGTTTGTTCTCTTGCAGTACCAACAATCTTCCTCACTGCTTACTACACTTCCATCCACGCTGCATCTTGTATAGATTTGGACATTTTACTTTGTACATAATCCATTTCAAAAATGGTAATTTCAGCACTGACCTTCCTGAAAACAAAGGGCACCTTCGCTCAGTCCGCCTTAACCAACCTGATCTCCCGGTGGTTCAGCACTTCAACTCCCCCTTCCACTCCCAGTCTGTCATGGGCCTCCTCCATTGTCATAGTGAGGCCCACTGCAAATTGGAGAAGCATCTCATATTTCGCTTGGGCAGCTTACACCCCAGCGGTATGAACATTGATTTCTCTAACTTCAGATAGTTCCTCTGTCCCTCTCTTTCTCCTTCCCCTTCCCAGTTCTCCCACTGTCTTCCTGTCTCCAACTACATCCTATCTTTGTCCCGCCCCCTCCCCTGACATCAGTCTGAAGAAGGGTCTCGACCTGAAACGTCACACATTCCTTCTCTCCTGAGATGCAGCCTAACCCGCTGAGTTACACCAGCACTTTGTGATACCTTCCTGAAAACAATGTCACCCTGAAAACAAGAGTTACTTTTTCTTTTGCCTTGAAGTCAGTTTCTCAGCCACGTTGCTATTGACCTTTTAATTCCATGGATCTCCATTTTTGCTACAGTAGATTCATAATGGCACAGTTCACATCCTGGAACCTTTAACAGCTTAAAAACAAAATTGTGTTTTCTCAAACTCTGAGTGACTGGACTCGCGTTGTGCCCCCAATGGTGAAGCAGTAACTTGGAGAGGGTCTGGCCACATTGCATCCTGCCATCAGTGTTTGTCAGATGGGATTGACGATCAGAATGAAACCTGTGTATTTGAATGGATTTGTTGTCCCTCTGGAAAATGTGCTTCTCTTATTTTATCCTACTGCAAATTCATTATTTTATTTATTGATGTTTTGATTTGCATTTAATCAACTGCACAGATTTTGTTTAAAAACAAAATTATAGCACTTAAATCTAAATGAATAATTATGAAATGGCTCACCTTCGTGGGCCATTACCACAGTTGGATAAAGGTGTCAGAGTGAGGCCCAGCGCAAATTGGAGGAACAGCACCTCATATTTTGCTTGGGCAGCTTACACCACAGCAGTATGAACATTGACTTCTCTAACTTCAAGTAATCCTTGCTTTCCCTCTCTCTCCATCCCTCCCCCTTCCCAGTTTTCCGACCAGTCTGATTGTTCCCGATTATATTTTATCTCTGTTGTTTACTTTGTTGTTAGTTTCTCCTAGCTAACGATTTGTTGTTAGTTTCTCCTAGCCTTTGCTGTTAGTTTCTCCTAGCTAAATGATCTATTCTACATTTTCCTTGATCTCCATCCCCTTTTGTCAAACGTTTCTCACAGCTCATGACCTTCCCTTTCACAGCCTTTTCTGGCTGCATTAGTCAAACACAATTTTTCTCTGTGACTTAGCCATTCTTTGATAAACTGACTCTCCGGGTATTAGTTAAAATCTGTCCATTTTTCCACTAATTATTATTTTTTAAAGCTTCCCCACAACCAAGCTTAAACTGATTGACCTGGCATTTCATTATGTGGGTGTTACATGTGTATTTTCCCAGCCCTTACCTGAGTACATGGACACAAGCAAATCTGTAATAGGAATCTGTGTAAGAAAATAACTGCAGGTGCTGGTACAAATCGAAGGTATTTATTCACAAAATGCTGGAGTAACTCAGCAGGTCAGGCAGCATCTCAGGAGAGAAGGAATGGGCGACGTTTCGGGTCGTGACCCTTCTTCAGACTGATGTCGGGGGAGGGACAAAGGAAGGATATAGGTAGAGACAGGAAGACAGTGGGAGATCTGGGAAGGGGGAGGGGAAGAGAGGGACAGAGGAACTATCTAAAGTTGGAGAAGTCTACTTTCTTCCACATCTCTGGACATGAGGCCCTGAACCAAATGCATATCTGGCCTTTTTAACTGATGCTCACCCACATTTGTTGGTGAGCCAAAACCTCTTGTCTCCAAGCAAACAAACATCTTCCTTAACATGACAAAGCTGGCTCATAATGGCATGGCTCATATCCTGACACTCTTCACAACCTTGAGGCAAAAGGTAATTAGTGACATTGAGGATATTGGAAATACACTCTTCAAGATAAAAAACAACTTCCAGTAGTTTCTTGATTATAGGTCATTTTGGGAAGGGGGGGGGGGGGAATAGGGATGGATTCTAAATAAAGCTTTGCCTTCGACTATTAACTTGCTTTGATAAAGTATTTGACAAGGTTCCTCATGGTAGGCCGGCCCAGAAGAGTAAGTAACGTAAGATTCATGGTAAATTGAATCCAAAATAGTGATGTAAGGTTATTTTTTTCCCCTCAATGGAGGCCTGTGATCTGTAATGTTCCACTGTGACCATGGTTATTTGTGATATATGTACAGAGGTGGGCTGATTAGTAAGTTAGCCATCAACACGGAAATTAGTGGTGTTGTGGATTGTGATGAAGTTTGTCAAAGGATATAACATAGTATAGATCAGTTGGTAATTTGGGAAGAAAAATGACAGATTAATCCAGACAAGTGTAAGGTGATGCGTTTTGGGAGGACAAATGCAAGAAGAAAATATGCAGTAAATGCCAGGACCCCAAGGAGTATTCATGTATAGAGAGATTTGGTGTGCAAATTAATAGCTCCCAAAGGTGGCAACAAACGTGGATAGGTTGGTGAAGAATGCATGTAACATGCTTGCTTTCATTGCTTGGGGCATGAGTAAAAAAGTTGATATGTCATATTACAACTGTTAGGACACATGGAGTATTGTATGTAGTTCTGCTTGCCGCATTATGGGAAAGATTTGGAGGGTTTGGTAAGGGTGAAGAAAAGATTCTCCAGTAGTATTAGCCTGAAGAAGAGGTTGGACAATCTTGGATTGCCTTCCCTGGAGGGTCAAAGGCTGAAGGGCAACTCAATAGATATAGCATTATGAGATGCATAGATACGGTGACAGTCCGAATCTCTTTCTCAGAGTGGAAATGTCAAATACGAGAAGTCATTGTTTAAGGTAGATGGAGCAAAGGCAAGTTTTTTATATCACACAAAGAGGTGGGTGGGTGGGTGGCTGGAACACGCTGTCGGGGAGGTGATAGCAGATAGGACTGTAGTGTTAAAGAGGCATTTAGATGGACACATGAACAGATAGGAAATGGAGGGATGATGGACCATGTACACACAGATGGAATTAGTTTGATTGGCATGATCGGCACATATATGGTGCGCCTTAGGGCTTATTTTTCTGATGTACTGTTCTATGTTCAATGCTTCATCTGCTGGTCAATCCGTGGTGAATTTTAAATATTTTATGCCTTTTAAAACCTTTGTACAGATTAAACAAGAAATTCCAGTTACTCAGGTTAGCAAGTGTGTGATTAATGGGTGGGGATGATGTTCCTCCATTTGGTGTTTTAACAGAACCAGAATAGCAGAGTGAGAGAAATTTCATTCAGACAGATTAGGCATTTATTCGGTGTTATCATCTAAAGTAATACCTTGCAGCTTGATCCTATGGGGGGAAATGATTGTTCTTGTGCCATTATTAAACATAATACAGTTTGCAATACTTAAAAGAAAAATCAAGTGCATCTGAAAATAGAAATCATTATGAGTTTTGTGCTCTCAGGAAGATTCAGCTGACAACCTTTAATCTGAGTCTGAGATCAGTGGTACTGTTATTGATTAAAAATCCCACTTCTCATATATTATTGTCATTGTTGTCCATGTACATAGGCTGAGTAGACTATTCTGTAAATGGCATTGTGGCAAAGTGATACCCACAAGCAGTGCACAGGTAAAATTAAATGCAAACAGTAAAGTAGCAGGTCAGAACTATTTATTCATTTAAAACACTGCACATCATTCAACGCAATTCAGAGATGTTAAGATCAAAACAGTGTTGCAAAGTAATTACAGCCTTATAAATTTATTATGTTTTTTTCTCCAATCGGCTATATAATGGTACATTGACAGTATGATTGTATCATTTTGAGAACTCAACATACTTCCAGTATTGTAATGGGGTTATTCAAAGAGGAAGGTGTAACAATTTCCAAATATGAATTGGGGATTTTGGAAATTTATTACTGGCTGGCTCGAAGGGCCAAATGGCCTCCTCCAGCACCTATTTTCTATTTTCTATGATAATGTGTAGGAAGGAACTGCAGATACAGGTGTACATCGGAGATAGACACAAAATGCTGGAGTAACTCAGCGGGACAGGCAGCATCTCTGGAGAAAAGGAATTGATGATGTTTCGGATCGTGACCGTTCTTCAGACCGAGTCTGGGGAGAGGGAAACTGGAGGTATGAAAAGGTAGAAAAAACACAATACTGGCCAAACCTTGCATAGCAAGGAGAAACTATATCCCATCAGAGAGAGAGAGAACCCAGCACAATTCTTCTGGATCCAAATGAGACTGCAGTTGCTGGAATTGAAACAATGTGTCTGAAGAAGGGTCTCGACCCGAAACATCATCCATTCCTTCTCTCCAGAGATGCTCCCTGTCCCGCTGAGTTACGCCAGCATTTTGTGCAAAACAATTTTTCTAATGATCATTCTGGAGTTCTTACATGCCACTGGCTTGACAGCTATGCATGAAGCCCAAAGATTTGAATTAATTTCATTTTAGGAGGACAAGGTTAAAATAAACAGAAGAATGAAGTGCCAGAGTGGAACAAAATATTGCTGGAGAAGAATATGTGGCCTTAGGCCGAAGTGTATTTCTCAGATTAAGAGTGAGAATAAAGCAATGAAGAATGAGAAAATAGTAACAAAAGGCCACGAGATACAGAAAAAAGAGGTCCTTTTAGTTACCTAAAATTGGAGAATTTAATGTTCATACCATTGGGTTATAAGCTACCCAAGCAGAATATGAGTTGCTGTTCCTACAGTTTGCATAACCAACAACAACCTTTTCCCTTTCCCTTATCTCCTTCCAACTATAACCCCTTCTTTTAGCTTCACATTTTGTGTCCCCTCTGTTCGTACCTCACAGCCTTTTGTCTTCTTCCCATTTCTGGTCATTGTCCACACGTCTGACAATCAAACCACATCATCTGCATCCATCTATCATTGCCAGGCTTTGTTCTGTCCCACCTCTTCCAGCTTTCTTCCCCCAACTAGTCTGAAGAAGGGTACTGACCCAAAGTGTTGCCTATCCATGTTTTTCAGGTTTGCTTCCTGACCCACTGAGTTACTCCAGTATTTTGTGAAGGACTTTGCGATTGACATTAAGAACCATGGTGCTATATGCCCCAGTCAGCATTTTTGCTGCCAAGTTCCGAGGTGTAAATATCACCAACAATCTGTCCTGGACCAACTGCATTGAAACTATGGCCAAGATAGTACACCAATGCCTCTACTTATTCAGAAGACTAAATCGGTTTGGCATGGTTCCAACAACTCTTACCAACTTCTACCCAAGTACTGCAAAAAGCATCCTATTGGAATGCATTGCAGCTTGGTTTGGCAACAGCTCTGCTCATGATCGCTAGAAATTGTGGATGATTCCCTGTCTATCACACAAAACTAGCCTCACCATCAACTCCATGTTAGTTCGTGCTGCCTCAGGAAAGCAGCAAGAATAATTTACACCCAGGTCGTTCCTTCTTCTCCCCCCACCTCTTGGTTATCGAAACGTATAAGATTATTAAGGGGTTGGACACGTTAGAGGCAGGAAACATGTTCCCAATGTTGGGGGAGTCCAGAACAAGGGGCCACAGTTTAAGAATAAGGGGTAGGCCATTTAGAACTGAGATGAGGAAAAACTTTTTCAGTCAGAGAGTTGTGAATCTGTGGAATTCTCTGCCTCAGAAGGCAGTGGAGGCCAATTTTCTGAATGCATTCAATAGAGAGCTAGATAGAGCTCTTAAGGATAGCGGAGTCAGGTGGAATGGGGAGAAGGCAGGAACGGGGTATTGATTGAGAATGATCAGCCATGATCACATTGAATGGCGGTGCTGGCTCGAAGGGCCGAATGGCCTCCTCCTGCACCTATTGTCTCTCCTGAAGATACAACTGCTTTAAAGCACATACCACCAGCTTCTTCCCTGCGACAGTCAGATTACTGATAGACATCTTATAAGCCAAGGGTCTAGTCCCCACCTCTTTACACTTTCTCTGCAAAGTTATGCTATAATGCTGCAACACCATATTCTGCATTCTGATATTTTTCTCTTTGCACTACCTGTTGCAATTATGTATGGCTAGATTGTAGTCATGTATAGTATGGGGTGCAGAGAAACCAAAGCTAATTTAGCAAATTCATCTGGAGATGTGGGGGCGGAGAAGGAGGAGAAGTGGAGAGAGCGCAAAGAGGAATCAGATGTAGCAGGACTCATGGGGAGGCAGGAGTAGTGGTAGCTCCAGCATGTATAAGCCGAATACTGCTGAAGCCATATCCTGGGGCGAAACAAGGGAGAAGACATAGTATGAGCGCTACCCTCCTGCAGGCTTGGTGGTAGTGTTGGATGGGCAGAGACATGGAGAAATTATGTCAGCAGGATCACATAAATGCAGCTTCAGGGACCCCGGGGAACATCCAGATGGACTTCATGTGGCCTCTAGAGAAGCTACTGCTTAATGATAGTGGGTAGAGGCTTTCCCAACAAGAGGCTGTATCGCCAGCAAAACTGCATGGATTGTAGCTCAGGAAATCTTCTCCAGGTGCGGCATCTTTCCGGTGTGATTACGGGTTGCGGTAAATCAGGAGTATATAGAGATAAAGTGACCCAGTCTATAAAATAACTTCGGAATCAACTTGAGATGTTGAGGGACTGAACACAACAGCGGCAACTCATTGCTGATCAGAAAGAGCCAGAGGAAGAAAGGTAATGCTATTGCAGCAAATAATTGTAAGGGAACTCCCAGCTGAATAGGGCCACAGGTGATGCTACTGACAAATGACACCTGTGTTTATGTGTGGACTCAGCGAGGCAGCTAGTGGAAACACTGGACTCAGATTAAACATTATGACTCACCGTGTGTTCACAAACACATGCAGACCAATGAACCATATCTAACAATCTTATTACAGAGGATTCAAATGAAGAACGCCAGCCTCCTATTTTACATCTGACCACTCCCGATGGATCAAATGCAGGCAGAGGATATTAGTTCAACATGGCATCATGTCTGGCACAGCCATTGTGGGTCAAAGGGCCTGTCCTCGTGCTGTACTGTTTTATGTTCTATTAAGTGAATCTGAAGAACTATGTGCAGCACGGCTATAAGACCAGGATCATTTAAGAACTCCAGAAAGATGTACTGAAAATACCTCATTTGATGTCCCAGTAGCAAGAATACCACCTGGCACAGAATGGATGACTGCTATATTAGATGCTTTGACTAACTAACGATACAAATGCAGATATCTGTATGTTTGGATTTCTAATGCATGCCAGTTATCTGGATTTCCCATTATCCTGTGGGCAGACAGAGCTAATATCCAGGAAATAGTTATCAAACCATGCCTTTATTGTCTCTGCCCATTGATGCCTTGGCACCGGCAAAGAATTATCCGTTACCATCTAACAGCGCCAGAGACCCGGGTTTGAGCCTGACTGCGGGTGCTGTCTGTACAGAGTTTATACATTCTCCCTGTGTCTGCAAGGGCTTTCCCCGTGTGCTCCTTTACCCCCCCCCCCCACATTCCAAAGCCATACAGTTTTGTAGGTTAATTAGCTTTGATAAAGATTGTAATTGTCCCGTGTGTGTAGGATAGCGCTGGTGTACAGGGATTGCTGTTGACGTGGACTCGTTAGGCCGAATGACCTGTTTCTGTTGTAGCGACCATAGAGAATGGTCCTGGTCGTCGAACCCTCAGATTGGCCAGCAAGGTCACGTGTGGGCGCGACCGTAGGGATTGGTCCAGAGAGCGACATCGCTGATTGGACAGCGTTGTCATGTGCGCTTTTGGCGCCCGAAAAGAGTTAGTTCGGAGACGTCTTCGAAGAAGACAGTGAGTTTTTGATGGTTGTCCGTTATCTTGTTGTTAAACCTTTGTATTCGAATATTGCTGTCGCAATAAACTTCTTCAACAAAGAACAAGTTTCCGGACTCGCCATACTGTGCTGTATCTCTAAATTAAACTATTGACATTAATCAGGAGGCTTTTTTGAAAGACATAAACATCCAGAATGTTACCTCGTTCCTACATTTGTTGACGAAAGTTTACTGCACAACTCTCCTAGATATGCAATTGCAATTGAGACTGACCCTCAGAACACAGTTTTAACTATTCTATAATGATTCTGATGAGATAATATATATTATTAGTGTCATGAGAAACTGAACTATAGACATAAGAGACTGCTACGAAAACCCCTGATCTCCGAAACACCTAGACGACTGTTAATCATGTTTCATTGCATCTAAACAAACTAATTACTTTATAGTTCTGTTGCAAATCCTTGCTCAACACAGAGAATGAATAGATTAATAATAAGGGATAGCAACAATTGATGCCTCATGAGCAAAATTAAATAGAACATAGTCAGTTGAAACAAGCCCCAATAGATTTAGATTATAAATCGCTGCCAAACACTGGAGAGACTCCAGAATGTTTATGTCGTCATGTAAAATGGGACTAACCAGCTCAGTATTACATAAATTTCCTGCATTTTTCACTCAATGTTCTGTTTGTTAAAACCCTGCAGCAATGAATAAAAAATGTAAGAGTATGAACGGAAGTTGTGATTTAACAGCCGTAATCTTTTAGTAACCAGGCTGTCATCTGGAATTACTTCACGTTCAGATGCAGTGATCTAATATGACACAATCTGCTTAATAACATTTAATCCAAGAGACATGATTTGAGCTCTGCTTTGTAATCAAACCTCGAGCGGGTCAATCAAACCTCGCGCTCCGGGGTGGTCGAAGCTGCTGCGGCTGGAGCTCCCGAAAGCCGGTCGCCAGCCAGGGACCTGCGAGCTCCCGATGTTGCGGTCTGCAGGGCCCACGGCCGAAGCCTCCGAGATGATAAGTCCAGGCCCTGCGACCGGAGTCTTCAAGGTCGATCCCAGCTGGAGGCCGCCAACTCCACGGTGTTAGGCCGTAGCACGAACGGAAACACAACACGGTAAAGGTCGCATCTCCATTGAGGAGGAGATTAGAAATAAAGGTCTCCCAACCACCCCCCACATATACAGAGTTAAAAATAAATCAAAAGAAACATTTAAACGATAACAAAGACAAAAACAAAAAAAGGACAGAGAGACTGCCGGTGAGTTGCAGAACGCAGTCACGCCCCCGAATCAAGAAATGCATTCCTCTTCCAGATAGTGTAGTCCGCAATTATGGTATATAATGATGGAGGGGCTAAAGATTTAAGATGGGTGCCAATCAAGAAGACTACTGGTTGAAACTGATGATAAGATTTGTTGTGATTATGGAGTTGCACTTCTGCAGGAATATGAAAAATATTTCAGAAAATTCCTAACATGATTTATAAAAGAGCAGGAAAAAGTTTTGGGAGTCAGAGGGCCAGTATCAGCTACTGAACCACTCTTGTAACCACAATGATAACATGGAACATTGAGTAAACCTTTTGATGAAGAGTGGTTCGAACAATGTTGATGGTGAAGAATTCAGTAAATGATAGATGTGCATTAAATGCTAACCTGATATGTTAGATTTTCCAATGAAGCTGTCCCTTGTGAATAGCAAACATTTCTTGAAACCTATCAGGCCAGGCCAGGATGTCAAGTCAAGTCAAGTCAATTTATTTGTATAGCACATTTAAAAACAACCCACGTTGACCAAAGTGCTGCACATCTGACTAGGAAAAAAAAGAAACATACAGTGGCAGGCAGCCAAACACAACGGCGCGGCCATCTTGAACAAAATGTTAATTCAATCACCCACAGTCCAACAACAAAAGCATTAAATAAGCATCAAAATTACACCCCCAAAAAACCCCCAAAAACACAGTCCAACAATAAAAGCACTAAACAGGCACCCAAATTACCCAACCCCAAAAACCCCCAAAAACACAGTCCAACAATAAAAGCATTAAATAGGCATTCAAATCACACAACCCCAAAACCCCCAAAAACACAGTCCAACAATAAAAGCGCTAAACAGGCATTCAAATTACACAACCCCAAAAAAAACCCAAAAACACAGTCCAACAATAAAAGCATCAAACAGGCACTCAAACCTTGTGGTTTACTGCACATGAACACAAGCCGTACATTGTTAATCCAATATAGGCAGCAATTGAGGTAAGGATGGAACCTTGGGCACTTTCAGTTGAGGCTGCACTATTATAGACAATAGACAATATAGACAATAGACAATAGGTGCAGGAGTAGGCCATTCGGCCTTTCGAGCCAGCACCGCCATTCAATGTGAACATGGCTGATCATTCACAATCAGTACCCCGTTCCTGCCGGGGTAATGCTGTAACACTTGACCACATATCATCTTGATATGAAGTACAGTCACTCTATGATCAACTCTGGAATTCTGAGACATTCAACACTAAAAATAGTAACAATTATAATCCAATCGCCAATTCCTGAAGTTGCTGACTATCCTACATGGATCCTGCATGAAGCAAAAGCCCCAGTAAGGATAACAAATCCACCCCTTTCGGCTTCCCACAGAGACCACTGTCTCCGCAGCTCCTTGGTTCAATTATCCCTCCCCACCCAACCTGCCCTTTCCCCAGACACTTTCCCATGCAGCTGCAGGAGATGTAACACCTGACCCTATACCTACTCTCGCACTTCCATTCATGGATTTCAGCAGCTCTTTCAGGCGAGACAGATGAGTCAACAAATGAGCCAGGACTCGATCCTTGAAGTGAAACACCGTCTTTGGCAATAACAGCCAATAATTTAAACAATCATCATTGATGTTTGTCCTGGATGGGAGTGTCATTAAGCTGTTCTGTAAACAACTGATATTTAACTTGTGCTGATGTAAGAGGAGGGAGAAACATGGTGTGTAGGCAGGGGGGAGGAGAAAATAATAGGTTTGCAAACAATCCCATACTAGTTAGGATGCCCTGTGTTTAAATTGGAAATTAGCTTCCCCATTCAGTTTGTGTATCTGATGTTTTTGTTTTGCCTATGTCATTGAGCACTGGCACACAGCCTTACAAAGATTGAGTCCTGGAGTCATGCAACCATCGAATCATAGAGTCATACAGCACAGAAACAGGCCCATTGGCCAAATCTATCCATGCTGACCAGGATGCCCTATCTCAGCTAGTTCAATTTACCTGCTTTGGGGCCTTTTCCCTCTGCACCTTTCCGGCCCATGTACCTGTCCAAATGTCTGTGAAGTTATTATTCCACCTGCCTCAACTATTTCCTCTGGCAGCTCGTTCCATGTACCCACCACCCTCTGTGTGAAAAAGTTCCTCTTTAGGGCCCTATTAATTCTTTCCTCTCATATCTTAAACCTAAACTGTCTAGCTCTTGATTCCCCAACCCTGGGATAAAGACTTAGCTGAACGATTGTTGTTAACAATTCCAGGTGATGAGTCACTTGGCAGTCACTTGGGATTTTATTGCTAACTGCCAATTTGTCATTGATCTGAAATAAATTGAATCTTGCCTCAGATTGATCCTCACAGCAGGTATTTCCAAGAATAATCTAATCCTTCTGACAAATTGGAACCCTAATTTAGAGCATTATTGAGATGTCTCATGATGACCAGTCGATGTTAACACCAAAATGACTTCCCTGTGCAGATTATCGGATAGGTCCCAAAACAACAGTTTTTTCACTACTTTGCCAATTGCTTTTCAAATACACATAATATATGAAATAATCAGGGCATTTGATTTCACCTGTGTCTGCGAGTATTTATGCTTCCCTGGGTCTCTTCCCACCTTTGCTTACTTAGAACTACAGCTGATAATCGACAAAGGGTTCCACAGCATTAACTCTGATTCTCTTTCTACAGATGCTGCCTGACTTCCTAAGTGTTTCCAGCATTTTCTGGTTTTATATCTATTACCCCTCTCTCATAGGTGTGTACTGCTTCCTCTTAACTACATCTGTAAAATTTGCTGCAGCGCCCATTCCACAACTCGCAACTCTGGGTAAAGAATATTTAAAACAATCCTTATGGTATTGCTGGACGATTGGCATTTATTTATGGCCTACAGTTGTGCAGGTTATCACAAGTGATAACATTCTGCCTGTTTATCTCGCCATAATCTTTAATTATGTAAAGGTTAATATAAGCATCTATATAATTATTTATACGATTGTGTAATTATTCATGCGATTATATAAAATAAGATTTTTTATGGAAAGAGTATAGCCTGGCTGATTTTATAAAACAGATGTAATGGATAGGAAAGGTTTAGAGGGATATGGGCCAAACGCAGACAGGTGGGATGAGTGTAGATGAGGCAGTTTTGGTCTCCTAAATTGAGGAATGACATTATTGCGATTGAGGGAGTGCAGCATAAGTTCACCAGGTTAATTCCCGGGATGGCGGGACTGACACATGATGAAAGAATGGGTCGACTGGGCTTGTATTCACTGGAATTTAGAAGGATGAGAGGGGATCTTATAGAAACCTATAAAATTCTTAAAGGATTGGACAGGCTAGATGCAGGAAAAATGTTCTTGATGTTGGGGGGAGTCCAGAAACAGGATTCATAATAATAATAATAATAATAATGTATTTTATTTATATAGCGCTTTTCATATACTCAAAGACGCTTTACAGAGATTTAGAGAACATAGGGAAATTAATAAATAGATAAATAAGTAAATAAATAAACGAACAGAGAAAGGAGACAGAAGGTGAGGTGAGCTTCAGTGGTTGAAGGCGGTACTGAACAGGTGAGACTTCAGCGATGTTTTGAATGTGGTGAGTGTGGAGGAGTCTCTAACGTTTTGGGGTAGTGAGTTCCATAGGGTGGGAGCAGCGATGGAGAAAGCCCTGTCCCCCCAGGATCTGAGTTTGGTCCGGATGTGGGGGGATAGGAGATTGGCAGCAGCAGAGCGGAGGGTGCAGGTGGGAGTGTGCCTGTGGAGGAGGTCGGTCAGGTAGGATGGGGCCAGGTTATGGAGGGCTTTGTAGGTTATGAGGAGGATTTTGTACTGAATTCTCTGGGGGATGGGGAGCCAGTGGAGTTTATAAAGGACGGGGGTGATATGGTCACGGATCGGGGTGTGGGTGAGTAGACGGGCAGCGGAGTTTTGAATGTATTGAAGTTTACTGATGATTTTTGAGGGTGCGCCATAGAGGAGGCTGTTGCAGTACTCCAGACGGGAGGTGATGAAGGCGTGGATGAGGGTTTCTGCAGCTGTGGAGGAGAGGGATGGACGGAGACGGGCAATGTTTTTGAGGTGGAAGAAGGCTGTCTTTGTGATGTGTTTGATGTGTTTGTCGAAGGAGAGGGCTTGATCAAAGATGATTCCAAGATTCCGGATGTGAGGTGAGGTGGATACTGGGAGACCATCAATGTTGAGGATGAAGTTTTGGGTGGATTTGGTGAGCGTTTTTGGACCAATGATGATGATTTCAGATTTGTTGCAATTGAGTTTGAGGAAATTTGATTGAAGCCAAGATTTTATTTCAGTGATGCAGTTTGTCAGTGTAGAATGTGTGGTGGGGGAGATTGACTTGGTGGAGATGAGGAGCTGGATATCATCGGCGAAGCAGTGGAAGTTGAGACCATGACGGCGGATTAATTGACCAAGTTTCATGGTTATTCATGGTTTAAGAATTATTCATGGTTTAAGAATAAGGGGTAGGCTATTTAGGACTGAGATGAGGAAAACGTTTTCACACAGAGAGTTGTGAATCTGTGGAATTCTCTGCCACAGAAGGCAGTGGAGGCCATTTCACTGGATGTTTTCAAGAGTTAGATTTAGTTCTTAGGGCTAAATGAATCAAGGGATATGGGAAAAAAGTAGGAACAGGGTACTGATTTTGGATGATCAGTCATGATCAACACAAAATCCTCTGAAATTTCCTTCACTTCCAATGGGATTCCACCATTAGCCACATTTTCCCATCTCCACCCCTTTCCACCTTCCGCAGAGACCGTTCCCTCTGCAATTCCCTGGTTAACATCCCTTCCCACCCAAACCACCCCCTCCCCAGGTACCTTCCTCTGCAACCGCAGAAGATGCAACACCAAGTCACTACACCTCCTCCCTCGACTCTGTCCAGGGTCCCCGACAGTCCTTTCAAGTTAGGCAGAGGTTCACTTGCACCTCCTCCAACCACATCTACTGCATCCGTTATTCAAGATGTGGACTCTTATACATCGGCGAGACAAAACGCAGACCGGGCAATCGTTTCGCGGAAAACTATCGCTCAGCCCGCCTGATCCTACCTGACCTCCCGGTTGCTGGACACTTTAATTCTCCTTCCCATTCCCACAGACCTTTCTGTCTTTGGTCTCCTCCATTGTCAGGGTGAGGCTAAATGCAAATTGAAGTAACAGCATCTCATATTTCGCTTGGGCAGCTTACATCCCAGTGGTATGAGTATTGATTTCTCTCACTTCAGGTAGCCCCGTCATTCCCTCTCTCTCTATCCCTCCCCCACCCAAGTCACACTAGCTTCTCATTTTCACCCAACAAACAGCTCACAAAGGCCTGTTTCCTTTATCATTGTTACTTTTTTTGCATATTTTTTTGCATTCATTGTTCTTTGTCTCTCCACATCGCCGTCTACATCTCTCGTTTCCCTTATCCCTAACCAGTCTGAAGAAAGGTCTCAACCCAAAACGTCACCCATTCCTTCTCTCCAGAGATGCTGCCTGTCCCGCTGAGCTGCTCCAGCATTTTGTGTCTATCTTCGGTTTAAACCGGCATCTGCAGTTCCTTGATCACATTGAATGGCGGTGCTGGCTCGAAGGGCAGAATGCCCTACTCCTGCGCCTATGTCTCTCTTGGATGGCCGAAGCAAGGGCCTGTGTCCATGGTGTCGCATTCCCAATCTCGTTGTATCCCTGTACAATGACAATAAAGATATATTGTATTGCATTGTGCTGTCTGAGTCTCTTTGGGGAGCCGCAGGACTACAATGATGTAACGTGGGGTGGGGTGGGGTGGGGAGGGCTGGTTGCTGTTTGTGCTGGGCGCAGCTGATCAGGCCAGGGAATGGTCGCCATGGGATTTGTAGTGAGCATGGCCCGGCTATGTAGACTACAACTCCCAGCCGACCCCAGGCCAGGGACGGAGCAGGCGCATCTGGGAGCTTGGCCCGGCTGCGGAGACTACAACTCCCAGCCGACCCCAGGCCAGGGACGGAGCAGGCGCGTCTGGGAGCTTGGCCCGGCTGTCGAGACTACAACTCCCAGCCGACCCCAGGCCAGGGACGGAGCAGGCGCGTCTGGGACGTCGGCGTGACTGAGTGAACCTGGAGCGAAGCGAAGCGTCGTTCGTTGAAGTAAACAACCCAGTTGCCTTCTTTCGGGTGTCTGGTGTTGACGGTGGCCTGTCCGCCGGTAAGTGAGTTGTTCTGTTGCACTATAAGGAAGGAAGGGAGGGAGGTGGTGACCGGTGAATGGGGTGGGATGTAACGGTTAATGGACCCAGTTCCATTCAGTACCAGAATTGTAGCTGGAAACATCGGCGGCCGGGCTTGGCCCAGGCCCCATCCTGATCCCCATCCCTCTGCGGGTCGTGGGAGGTGGGTCACACACAGCCAGGTTGTGCTTAGGGCAGAGGAGCAGTTTCATAACTCGGCCGGGATGTCCCTACCCTGTTGCTGATGTTTACAGAGAAGAGGCAGCCATCATATCTGGGCGTCTGCTGCTGAGAATCTATCCTTCACTTCTTGCACCTTCTTCACTCCTTGCTCTAGACTCTGGTCTGCCTCACTTAAAATCGGGATTTTCGTAACCAGGGTTTCATTAAGTTTAAAATAAGATAATCTCGCGGTGTTTGCATCTTTTGGGTGTATTAGTTAAATGGCGTTTGGTTCAGAGTGTGATTGTTATCAATGGCATCATGTGATAACGGATCACTCCTAAAAGCAAACAATGTTTTCTATTTTTGATTCATTTCCGCCCCCCTTCCAAAAAAAGTTTAATCCATTCTTTGTCTCCAATACCACATCGATGTGTATTTGTGTATTTCAAGAAGTTAAGATGTAATGCCAAGAATTAAATTAATTGTGCAAGATAAGCACACTACGCGATGATGTAATTGGTTTTAATTTTCCAGGAAAACTTGTGGGTTTAATTACCATATTTTTCCTGACGATTAAAATAATTTGCGTATCCTAATCTGAATAACCTGTTTCTTGTTTGGAAAGAGGATTGGACAGTTCCCTGTGGTTGTTCATAACTGATCCCTTTTCTAAGCAGGTCACATCTGTGATCCCGGAAAAGTAACTTTGCTGTTACTTTCAGTTCTTAATTCTGTTAATACTGCACTGAAAACAACATAATCTGTCCATCTTGGTATTAAAATCATCCTAACTACTTTTATAGTGGCAAATAGAGGGGGTTAAAGATAACCAGGGGGAGATAAAAAATGCATTGACATTAACAATCAGATCAGTACACCTTATAATGTGGCGGAGATGTTTTGAGTGCCAGTGTACTGACCCCTGCTAATTTGTATATTCATATCTATGAATGTCAACAGTGAAGGGGGACATGTATAAGCATGTCAATTCGCATAATGTTTTGAGCCCAAACACACCACGTTTCCTCAGGATTAACACATGAATAATTTCAGGTTTTTGGTGAGAACGGAAGGGCAACGAGGGGAAGTTTAGGATTGTGTAAAAATATTGCCTCACACATAGTTATAATCTTTCTGAGAAATATGTTTCATGTTTCCATGTTTCATATTTGCTTATTAAATATTTAATACAGTTATCGATTAACTTCCCAGCAATAATAGTAATTTTTATTTTGACTCTCCTGGGTTTCATCCATCTCCATATTGGTTGCAGCAACTAAATAAATAGTCCGGTTGTAATTTCAATTATAAAATAACTAAATGGTACTTCTACTTACGGTTTTATAAAGGGAGTAGCCTTCCACTAAAACATTGAGTGAAATTTCAATGGATGTTCTTGGGAGGAAATAACAAATGCTGGTTAATTCTGGAAAAAAAAGATCCAAAATGTAGGCCTAAATACAAAGCTGATATTATGATTGTCAATAGATGTGAACATAACTGTTTTAGATTTTCCTTGCTGGTTCAGTGGTACTAACTTGTAATTATCTAGTACATTCAGTGTATCAGAAACCCCTGAGAAGCTGCAATAGAACATCAGAAATTTGATGCTGAATATTGGGATCACTAAAAGTTTGGTGACAAAAAAGGTTTTAAGCAGCATTTTAATGCAGGGTAGAGAGATTTAGGCATTAAATTCCATGAAAGTCTGGAAATTTGCCAGTGGCACAACCCAAGTACTGAGAGTGCCACTTTTTCAGAGCTTCATTGTAATAAGAATTTTTTTTGGCTTGGATAAAAGCATTGATGCCTATTGTGTTGAAGGGATAGATATGATGACACTGGAATTGCAGCTCAGAATTGACAAGGTTATAGTATTTAATTTTGTAAAACTGTTTATTGCCGGGGAAAATGATTGTGAAAACATCCAAGTTTATATATGACATCCATCTATCAGAGAAGGCAGTTATTTTTCTGACAGTTCCAACCTGTGTGCCACTTCAAGCCAGCAGTATTGGATGACATACCTTTGTGACTAGGCAAGTGCTTGCAAAACGGCTTGGTCCAGAAGACAAAATAAATGCAGTTCGGCCGTTGTCACCCTAGCACCAAATCATGGAAGTGGCTCCTTTTTTCTGCCACTAAATAAGTTGATTTACAAAAAAAACATTCATTTACTACTTTCATTGTAGAATTAAATGCTGACACTGGTCAATTAAATGCAACCAATCCAAGTCTTTTGTTGAATGTTGACGGTGGCATATAAATGATGGGACAGCTTTTTTTCTTGCCTTATGGTCTTCATTTGTGTGCTGGCAGAATTTTTGGATTTCTAATACTTGGAACCTTTTCAACTGCCCTTTTGATTCAATTTGAACCTACAAAACGTTAGTTGAAAGAAGTTGTGCATTCTCCCTTATTTCACATGCCTGTAACATGCAGGATATAACTTATGGGTTTTTGGTTTGTTCTGATCCCTTTCTCTTTCCACAGGTCATTTATTATTACAAACATGGCCTACATTAAAAGTGGATGGCTGCTTCGGCAAAGTAAGTTGTTCTTTCTGACGTGCTGAAAGAAGCTGGTGACTTTTAAGCAAAGGTCAAGATTTGTCCTAAGAGATTTGTAAAGAGACTGTTTACTAGATGATAGAATGTAAACAGTTTTTGCTGGTATGAATCATTGTAAGCAAAATAATTCAAAATGAGAAGTTTACATTTATTGATCTAATACAATTCAATGGTTTTTCATTTTCCAAGAAATCTTTGTCCTTGCTCTGGCTGTCTGCTTATTTAGTCCATGCACTATATTGAACTCGGTCTGCTGATTGGATAGCTTGTTTTCTTGGGCATTAAGCCCATCACATCTGGTATTCCCAGGTGGTTTTCCATTCATGTTGTGATTGGGCTCAGTCTGCCAGACTTGGGCTCAGTCTGGGTGCCAGCAAGAAGTGAGAAGAGTGCAATCCCCACACGTCAACACTATCCCACAGACACCAGGGACAATTTACACCTACACCAAGCCAATTAACCTACAAACCTGTACGTCTTTGGAGTGTGGGAGGAACCGAAAGTCACGGGGAGAATGTACAAACTCTGTACAGACAGCACCCATAGTCGGGATCGAACCCGAGTCTCTGGCTCTGCAATCGATGTAAGGCAGTAACTCTATGGCTGCGCCACAGTTCCAACCTGTGTGGGAGCCGCCCTGGATGGGGTGGGTGTGGAGGCATAGAGCTGTCTGTAATAGAATTGCTTCATATTTGAGAAGCATGGTGTGGCAATGGCTTTTAGGGATAATCAAGAATGTGTTTTTGTGTTTTGGGTGTTTGATAGCTTTGTTCACTATTTCCTGTTTCATGGCCAAAGAAGGAGCTGTGGACCTTGTACTGAATGACAAAGCTTCATGTTTTGAGTGTTGCATTTTGAATTGTTTCAGGTACTATTTTAAAGCGATGGAAGAACAACTGGTTTGACTTGTGGTCCAGTGGTCAGCTCTTTTACTATGATGATCAGCTGCGTGTAGACATGGAAGATAAAATCCATATTAAGGTGGACTGTGTTAACATCCGATCTGAATATGAGTGCAGAGGTATTGTCATTTTTTTCCTTTTTTCTCCATTCTATCAAAGGTATTCAATCAAAGCAGTACTTGATTAAATTTACTACTTAAAATAAAGGCCTGAGAGGTTTATTAAATACCTTCCCAACTGTAGTTGTTTATTTATATCGTGCATTTTCTAAAAGCTCGAGATTTGGCTGACTTGTCCAACCTGAAAGTTGTACAAAATTTCACAGATGTAAGTTGACTGGGGATTTTATTGTGTAAATTTGCAAGGAAATTATGCTTGAAGCTATAGTACAAACAGTTAAAGATAAATAGATGCTAAGCTCCAGTGGCTTTGAGAGAAGCAGATTCTTTCCAGTTACATGACTTGTTGCATATTTTTTTTCACTTATTTTTTGCACAAATTAGATTTCCAGCCTCCAGAAGGAAAGTCGAAAGATTGTTTACTCCAGATTTTGTGCAGAGATGGAAGAACTATCAATCTCTGTGCTGAAAGCCCTGATGATTGCTTGTAAGTTTTTTTTTCCAAGTTTCCCTCTGTTTTTAACATTTTTGTTAAAACCTTGATTTGTTTTTCGTGATGGATTATAAAAACAAAATTTATTCCTGCAATTGACACTCATTCCTTTTAATGGCACAGAAGGAGGCAGTTCGACCCATCGGTTTAATGCCAGCTGCTCAGCGAATGATTTTCCCCATTTCCCCCTATCCTTATTTCAACTTGTTTTCACTTATAGTTAAAAGATACATCATGGACACAGACCCTTCAGCCCACCACATCCACATAAACCAACAATCACCCTTTCATGCTAGTTCTATGTTGTCCATCTTTCTCATCCACTCCCTACACACTCAGGGCAATTTACAAGGCCAATTAAGTTACAAACCTGCACATTTTTGGGATGTGGGAAAAGCCAGAGCTCTCGGAGAGAACCCATGCAGTCACAGTCACATGCATACTCCACACAGATAGCACCTGAAGTCAGGATTGAACCCAGGTCTCTGGTGCCGTGAGGCAGCCGCTCCAGCTAATGTGCCATTATGCCGTCCACAATACATGCCCATCAACTCCCCTATTGCCGTTCACCTACGTAAAGGGTAAATTACTGTGGCCAATTAACCTCCCAGCATAACTTTGGAATGTGGGTGTAAACTGGAACACCCATAAAGAACCCACGGGCGGCACGGTGGCGCAGCGGTAGAGTTGCTGCCTTACAACGAATGCAGCACTGGAGACTCGGGTTCGATCCTGGCTATGGGCGCCGTCTGTACGGAGTTTGTACGTTCTCCCCGTGACCTGCGTGGGTTTTCTCCGAGATCTTCGGTTTCCTCCCACACTCCAAAGACGTACAGGTATGTAGGTTAATTGACTGGGTAAATGTGAAAATTGTCCCTAGTGTAGGATAGTGTTAATGTGCGGGGATCGCTGGGCGGCGCCGACTAGCATAAATAAATAATGTCACCAGAGAAAATGCAAACTTTGCGTAGACAGCACCCAAAATGAGAATTGGTTGGTTCCTTTGAGCTGTGGGGCAGCAGCATTAGTTTGTACCTACTATTACATCTTCTCTCTCCGGTTCCTTCCCTCGTAAAATATGTATTGAAAATGCATTGGGTTTCTTGTTACCAGGATTTCAACAGATTTCAAAATGAACTGCTCTCAGATATTGCGCCTGTTTAAAGGAATTAGTATCCTATATTGAATGGCATAACATTGCTATCTTGTTGAACAGCTTACTTCTCTGACTAAGTTTGTAGTACATCACAAGCATTTAAAAAGTTTTAAATGTTAATTGGGTTACGTCAGATATCAATTATTTAGAATTTAGTTGTATAAATGGGTTAAGAATTAAAAGAACAGGAACTTGAGTGCACCCAAATTATTTCTGTTTTATTCTTCGTGCAGGGCTTGGACAATTGCTCTTCAAGATGTACGGACAAATTCAGTAAGTGGAAAATCTTTTGGACTGGGAGAAATTATCTTTTGTCTTTTGTTTGAATGGATTCAGATTATGATTGATTTGTGCCTTCAGATTTCACTTATTGCGTTGTACATGGGATTATTGTTAGAAAATAGTGAGATACTTTTCATCACTCCTAATGCTGTTGCTTAGACATGTCTTCGTCATTAACAACAATACTTTCCTTTCACCTAACCATCCTCCCTCCTTATCCCTTGTTTCCAGTGTGGCAGGTGTTTACAATTGATGGGTAAAGCTAAATGTTGAGTTGCCATCTCAACATGAGGCAGTCCATTTACAGGTAGAAAATTGCTAGATTCTTCACTTCACTAAGTACAGGGGTTTCAAGATTTTATTTTAGCCTCTTTCAATTAAAAAATGCAAAATAAATTTGCTAATGCTTCGCATGGATTGTGTTCGTGCAGTCTATTGGTCATTGAAAATATGAGATGTTTTAAATGTCATTGCCTGTTATTATAACATTTTCAATGCATCATGATCGTTTATAAAATTTCATTCTTATGCTTTGTTTACAATGTATTTGTAAGTCTTCATGTCTGAAACACACAGTCCCAAAATAAGTTGATGCTCAGTGCACCGTTGGGTGTCACTGTTTTTAGGAGGATCCTATAATGATTATCAAAGTTCTTTATAATATTATTTGTTTTTTTAAGACTTCTAATTAACAAATTCTATTATTTAAATTCTAAGTGAATTGTAAAAATAAATCTTGTTTTAATGTATGTGACTCTGCAGAATTTTGCGGTTGGTCCTGAATTTCTCATGGATGATGCTATTTTGGACTCTGCACCTCCACCCTACACAGCTTATCCCACAGCACCGGCACAGGTAGCTACAGCCATTGATCAAACTGATATTGCCTTTTGGAGTGGAAGCTTTTATTTGTTGTGCACATGGGATTTTGCTTGAATCGATTCTTTGCTTCGCTAAAGTATACAAGATGGTTACTTGGGCAGTGCAGAAGGGGAAGCAAAACCAAGTGCATTTTTCGGGTCAGAGTTCTGGGATGTTGTCAATAATTCGACCACACATTGCCAGAGGAAGAATGGGAGCATTTGATTTGATAAAAAGGAATCCGAGAGTAAGCGACCTGGGAATGGAATGATAGTTGAAGGTGTATACAAATTGGACATTGAAAGCTAGACAGAGTAGAAGATGTAAACATGAGGAGTTCAGAATTAAGAACTCTGGTAAGAAAGTGGTGGAAGGTCAGGAGAGCAAAAGAAAGGACTCCTTGTCAGCTGAGATAAACAGTTAATCTTTTGTGTGAGTGAAGATTTGGTCAGCTCTATCCACTGTACCTGCCCTGAATTTCCTCGTGATGCGATGCAGGAGAGTTGCTGTTGCATCTTCTCTTCCAGGGTAAGATTTTTATTCGGCCTCGGACTTTGCTTTTGTTTTCTTGGAGACTCTCGGACTTCCAATGATAACCTGCAAAGACAAAACCTAAGAACAGGAGGCGTTATGAAGGCCTAGGTGCTGAATCTTATGCTGCTGTGGTATTGTTGAGTTCTGCGAGGATATGTATACTGAAGAACTTGGGAAAGTCGACATCAGAATGAAACATTGGAGCACATTGCTTGCATGTTTCACTTGTTCTTCTGGGTGTCTGCAGCTCTACGCCCCGCCCCTTCCATTGCATTATTATTCTTGCCTTTTCCTGCCAAGTTCTGCTTAAATGGGGAAGGATATGAACATTAGCATATGCTTATGTCATGGTTTTCTTTTATGTTTAAATGCTCTTTGTTTGAATGGGGCCATTGGTGTGTGACGTGGGAGTCACTGCTATTATACGAGAGAGGAGTCCCTTTGAAGGAGTAATAAATATGCATCTTATGGTTTTACATTTCATCTTGACATTTCTGCTTAAACCACGGAGCTAGCTGTAACATAGCTCCAAGGTACATTTATTGTCACTGTGACAAGGCACTATGCCAATTTCCAAGCTTTCCAGATAATGCTCCAGCAGAGTGTTCTTGCAATACAGGGCTTCCCTTCTCATCTATTACATCAATCAGCACGGAAGCCAGGCAATTGAAAGGAGTAACTCTCACCTCTCTCCCTCTTCCCATGAAGCCCATTTGTCTCTTGCCGCCATTCTGTGTCATTGCTATCTGTACTTATGGTGTGCCTTTTAGGAGTTGACGCTGGTGGGATTGGGGCCTAACATGGTGTACAGCACAATTCCAGGTGGAAAGCGTGTAGCAGATTTTTTTGTTTAAAAGGTTGCTGGTCAATTTTTGCCTTTTTGTTTGCAGGAAAATGTGTAAGCATTAGTGTTGTGTGCAGAGCCCCTAAAGCAAAACCAAAAGTGCCTAAAACCTTGTCACTAAATAAAAATGTATAAAAATCCATCAATTTTTAAACTTTAGGAAATAGTAATAGCTTGTATTAAATCAATTTTTATCCCGGGAATCTGATTACTGTCCTAGTGTATCTTGGTTAAAACTCGATACCAACAAAAAGAGAATTATACAATAATTGATGTGAAAAGTAAATGAATTGATTTTGAAAACTGCACTTAGAAAAAACCTTGGGTAAACAGTCCACTTGAACATTGTAAATGATTTGGCTTAAATTGGCCAATGATAACTTCTTTTTTCTCTCTGCTGAATTTCTGCAGATTTTTCTTCTTGCCAATAGATGGCAGTCACCTGCTGTTGGACAGACATTATTTGCACAAAGTTGGAGGCTGCTGTAAAAGGCAGTGCAAGTGGATGTAACACTATGACAGGACGTCATTAATGTTTTTCTTATCAAGCTTGGAAGGAGGCATAGAGGCATTGGACGGAATGGCCTTATTTAGGGATTTAAATGTCATTTAACGTTGACACAGCTTTGAATGTCAATCACTAATTCTGCATTAATCCTCTTCATCTTTTGAAATGTTGTGCTGACAGCTCCAAGAGGCTGGCTCCTAAGTCAAACTTGCCCCAGCGCAGAATCGTGCAGAACAGCTGTTTTCCCAGTACAAGTGGGCATCAGCTCTCTCAGAAAGACCGACAGTCAGGGAGTGCCTCGTCCCCAGGCTCACCCATGATCAAAGCCCTCACTCAAACTGTGTGCTTGGCTGTGGATGTCTTTCACAAAAATTTACAAAAATAAATCTTAAGATGTATTCAATTTAATACTACAGTTACTCCAGCATTTTGTGTCTATCTTTTGTGTAAACCAGCATCTGCAGTTCCTTCCTACAATTTAGTAATTCAACCAGAAGGCGCCTATTTATGCTTAGATTAAATTAAATGTGAAATAAAAAAGACACATACTGGAAATAAACAGCTGGTGAGCTAATCCGTGTTTAGAGAAAAAAGTTGCATTGCTTTCTGTTCTCTTCCTAATGGAATTAGTATAGATAGCACTTAATGGTCAGTGTGGACACAGTGAAGAGTCTCGACCCGAAACGTCACTCATTCCTTCTCTCCAGAGTTGCTGTCTGTCCCATTGAGTTACTCCAGCATTTTGTGCCTATCTTCGATTTAAACCAGCATTTGCAGTTCTTTCCTACCCACTGGTGGTCTTAAGAGCCTGTTTCTGTGTTGCAGACTCTTCACTTATAATTTACAGTTGCTAGTGAAGTCAATGCGGAGGAAATTGGAGAACCTGCAGGAAATCCATGCAGTCACAGAGAACATGCAAACTCCACACAGACCGCACTGGAGATTAGGATCAGGACTGTGGCTGTGAGACAGCTATACTAACTGCAGCACCATTGCTACACTGTTGAAGAGGAAGGCCATTCAGTCATTTGGGTCCATGCTGGTTCTTGAGGCATTTCTATCAGTCCCATCTGTACTTATTTTCACTGCAAGTTATTCTCTTCCACATGCCCATCAACACTTCTCCTGCTGCCCCCACCCCCTCCCTTCCACTGCATTGTATTGAGGGTCGTGAACAATGGCCAGTGGAGCTATTACATGGTAAATCTTTGGAAATCTTTGGGATGTGGGCTGAAACTGGAACACCTAGTGGAAATCCTCTCAGTCAAGGAAATAATTTGCACATCGAGAGGATTAGCCTCTGAAGAAGGGTCTCGACAGGAAACATCACCTATTCCTTCTCTCCAGAGATGCTGCCTGTTCCGCTGAGTTACTCCAACATTTTGTGTCTACCTTCGATTTTAACCAGCATGTGCAGTTCTTTCCTACACATTAAAGATCAGGATTGAACCTTTGGCTGTACGTACCCCTCGTCACACTATTTTCAACAAATGGATACATTTTCATTTTTTGGGGAGCAAAGATTAAATTTGTTCCTGACAGCAGACATTGGAAATTTTTGTGCCACTCATGTGAATCTGGTCCTCGTTTATTTGGGTTAATTGACTATTTTAAGATAGGGTGACAGATTTTTGCTGAATAAGGGGATCAAAAAAAGGTAGAAAATATTCTTGCATGACAACACCATTTATTCCGAAATGCTTTCACCTTGCCGAAATACATGAAAGGTGCTGTACAAATGCATGTTTCTCCCCTTTAAGTAACTTGTTTGGGAAATATGTATGGACTGATTGTTGTGGCAAACGGAGTCCTGCAAAGACAAAACCTAAGAACAGGAGGCGTTCTATTCAGCCATTTCATCAAATGACTGAATAGGTTTAAGGATCTGAAAAATCTGCTTTTATTATCTAGCTGGCTTTGTTTTAGTTTGTAAGCTTCCTTTGGGAAAGCAGTAAGTAAGGCCTTCCACTGCATTCGGAAAACGAAAATAAATTGCTAAAATTATTGGCCTGTTGAGAAATAGCTCGAGATGGCTTCAGAAGATTGTTGTTTGTGTGAAATCTTCCTTGATTTGGCTTGATTGACTGCTCTTTTCTCTCGAGTCCCTTGAAGCATTACATTTTACAGGCTGTTGGCGGGTTTCAGTATTTGTCTTGAATGCTGACTTCAAGACAAAAGCAAAACTCCTTTCAGGCATGTATACAAAGATACTATCAGACATCATTGACAGCTTGTTGCTCTGTGGGAAAATATGCTTTTTACTCTTTCAAATGCCACAGGCATAGACAATTGAAGTTTAAAAAATATTACGAATAATATCAGACTTTAATTTGCATAAGTTATTCCATCTATATTTACATTGTATATTCAGAGATTCCAACTTTATTATTGTCATGTTGATCTCGGTGTGCAAAAATTCTTTTGGCATCAATCTGAAAATTATTTTTGAGATGCACCAAATTATTTTGGAGATGAAATCTTGAGCAATACTGTGCTGGAGGAACTCAGTGGGATAGGCAGTATCTGGGGAGGCGATGTTTTGGGTCGGACCACTTCAGACTGATTGGCATAGGGGGAGAAAGTTGGAAAGGAGAGGTGAGGGTAGGGCGAAGCCTGGCAAATAAGAAGTGGATAAAGGTAAGGGATATTTCATAGCAGATGGGTGGAGTAGGAGACAAAGGCAAGCGATGAAAAGAACACATTGGTGTCCGATATGGAGAGGAGTGAAATGGAAACCTGGACGGAGAGATGTGGCTGGCAGTGAATGGGGAAAAAAGGCCAGTAAAAAGGGGATTCTGATGCAAGATGAGTGTACAAAGGAGGGGAATTGAGAGCCAATGTTTTTCTGACACTTCTGCCACCTTCAACTTCTCTGACATTTCTGCCTCCTTCAATGTGATCCCACTACCAGTGACATCTTCCCATTTCCATCCCTATTCGCTTTCCGAAGAGCTCATTCTTTTTCACCCCAATCCTAACTCTCTCCAGGTACTTCCTTCTAGAAGCGCAGGGGCTGTAATACTTCATCCCTACACCTCTTCCCTCACTTTCATCCAGGGACCCCAGTAGCCCTTCCAGGTAAGACAGATTTACATAATCTTCAAAACTCTTCTACTGCATTTGTTGCTCCGATGTGGCTTCCTTTAACTGGCGAGACCAAGTCTAGACAATTTTGCTGAATAATTGTGCTCAGTCCCCTTGAGCCGTTGGATCTCCTGGTGCCATTTTAGTTCCCCTTGCCCTTCCCTTTCCCCATCCCATACCTGTTTTTCCATCTTTTGCCTCCTTCATTGCCAGAGTGAAGAAACATGCAAATTGGAGGAACAGCACCTTGTATTCCGCTTGGGTAGCTTGCACCCCAATATTACGCCCATTGAGTTCTCCAAATTCAACAGTTCTCCAATTTCTTTCCCATGCTATCCATCTCACCCAGTGCTCTCTCATGTTTCCCCACTATGTCCTTCCTTTTGCTCCTTTGTACGCTCATCTCCCCTTTCCATGTTATCCGGGTTTACATTTCACTCCTCTTATCTGACGCCCTTTTGTCTCCTTTTCAACTCTAGCCTTTGCTACTTAGTCGACCCACCCACCAATTAAAGCCTCCACACCTGCATCTACCTATCATGTGCCAGGCTGTGGTCTAATTACCTTCACTCCTTTCCATCTTTCTGCTCCCTACTCTAATCAGTCTGAAGACGTGTTATGACACAAATTGTCACCTGTCCATTCCCTCCCTAGATGCTGCCTAAAAAATCTTTTGCCAGTTTGTAGCCATATCGCTCCACAGGTTAATCAGAGTTAACTTTCTCCATTCTAGATTCAGTATCTCACAGGCCGGATTGAGCCACCCCAACCCCCGAATGCAACTGACCCCTTTCCACCCAAACTTGCACGTAACCTGACTGTGTGCAAAGGAGATATCATTCCTGGCCCACTGCACTCTGGATGGTTAAAGCATGGGCATTCTGTTATTCAGTGACATAAAGCAAAGTTGGGGCTGGGGCATGAACAATTCAAAGCTATGAAAATTGAAGTAAACCATCAAATGTTCTTCAAGATAATTGAAAAGACCCAAAATGCATGGAAATAAAAACTTTGAACTGAGGCAAAATAATTTAGAAAAGTAATTTCGCTGCCTAAACCATTGTCCTCAAGACCTTATTGAAATCTGTTCAGTCCTGGTATTTGTACCAGATGTGACAGCACACAATCTGAGAGGGGATTTTATTCTTCCTCCTTCCATTTGTCCAACTAATCCTGGGAGGGAAAGAGAGTGTGTAAAACCTGGCAAGAATAGGCTTGGCTTCCCAGTGGCAATGCAACTAGAGACAGTTTCTAATAGTAAATTGATAGCTTCCAGTGTCTTGTACTTGTAGAATTCCAGGACATGAGTTTGTCATTAATGTTAAACATTGACTGTTAATGTACGGTCTGCCTGCTTCGGTGAACACAATTTGGCCCTGAGTTTTCCCAGTCATTACTTAATAATGTTTGGGGCATGAACTGTGTTGTCAAAACCTGTCCCAAGTAGCCTTGAATGAAATTACAATTATGAAGTCGGCTAATGTTGTGACTATGCTACTCAGATATGATCATCAAATAACAGTGGCAGTAAATAAAAGAATCCCTAGGGCCAATTACCACTTTCAGCCAAGTTACTGTTGACCTGTGCACCTCACCTCCCACATCGTTTCAATTTGCATTTGGATCACCAGTCCTTATTGCTGCAAGATCAAATCTGTGAGCTCCTACCTAGTAATAGTATAAGGATTTTCACCACCATGGGGACTGCAGCAAGTTGAGAACGAAGCCCATCAGTAAAAAACTTTAGTATCCTTTTTATTTAGTTGATTAGCGCTGCATTAACTGGTCATGTTTTTGGTAATGACTGCGTGAAGGTAGCTTTCCTCCCTGCAGAAGAAGGATCTCAATTTGTTTTGTTCCAATGCGTAACAATTCCTAGCTTTGCACCAGATTTCATCTGTTTGCTTGGATATTTTGTATCTTGTTGGATTTCACTGCCCCCTTTGATAGAATCTGCATATATGACCATGTGGCTTTATCTCCATCGGCAGCACAGAGAAAGCATTCACTTAGAATATTCCTACTACTTGTGCATGCTCCAGTTTGACTCTAGTTTGTGCTGTCTAGCTATGGTGCAAATTTAATTCTGGCATATAAATTTGAATGAATTAGGTTTATATTTCTTGTTATAGGTATTTTGGTGTGCATCACTGGCCATGGGTGTTTCCCTCAATGATACATCAAGATAAACAAATCTAGTAAGGCTGTGAATTGCCACTCAAAGGCATGTTCATAACTCATAGGAGCAGAATTAGGCCATTTGGCCCATCAAGTCTGCTCCTCCATTCAATCATGGCTCATTCTTTCCCTCTCAGCCCCATTCTCATGCCTTTACCCATACCCCTGATATCCGTACTAATTACAAATCTGTCAATCTCCATCTTAAAAATATCCATCGACTTGGCCAATCAAATCCACGGATTCACCACCCTCTGACTAAAGAAATTCCTTCTCATCTCCTTTCTAAAGGTCCATGCATTCTTTTATTCTGTGGTGATGGCCTCTGGTCCTAGACTCTCCCACTAGTGGAAACATCCTCTCCACATTCACTATCCAAGCCTTTCACTATTCAGTAAGTTTCAATGGGTTCCCCCCACATCCTTCTAAACTCCAGCGAGAATGTGGGGGCTGACAGGCTGAAAATCAAACATCATTGTCATTCCTAGAATAACTAATAGCTATGCAATGATTTACGCCCTGGGGGGGGGGGGGGGGGGGGGGGGTGAATGGCAGAGAAAGAGGAAAGAGTCTTGCAAATAGCACTTTGCTCGGTAAAGATGAAGGTATATTTGTCTTCTAGTTGGGATGTGGTGTGATTATCCTGAATTAAAGGATTACTGTCATTATGTACTGCAGATGCTGAACAATTAATATGGACTTTTTCAGGTCTACAGCTACGATTCGTACAGTGGTACCTATACTCCTCACCAGCCTCCTGCATCGCAGCAAGTCATGTACACCCCCAGTGGTCAGGCTTATGCTGTGGCCTATCAGTATCCCAACCATGGTAAGTCTGTTTCCATCAATGGTTTCTGTATCCTTCGTAGAAATCCAGACCTAATGAGACAATGAAAGTTACAGGCTAAAGGGTAACTTCCCTCTTGAGGATATAATCCTCATTCAGTATAATATTTTTGGACCTCTGAGTTTCAGGAAAAAAACCTTTGTCAGCTTGCTTTTGGTAGTCAGCTGAATTGTGCTTTAATTGCTGATGAATTTCATGTTGCTGATTCCTTCCCCATTTCAGGAACTTTGGCAGGTCACATGAACGCTGGGTTGTTTTGCCAGACTGAGGACAAAATCAGGACTATATCGCAAATATTTTTGATCAGTTAAAATTACATGACATGCCTCTTTCAATGTTGTCAATAACAGGCCAGATGGTGGCAGTGTTAAGCTTAGTTTCAAAACTATGAATTCAACTTCTGGTAAATTGAACTTGCATTTGTTGCTGACCTTGAATCCTTGGCGTTTTATTATTTTACAAAGACTTGGCATTGATGGGTCAATGTGAAAATGATTAGTGGATGACAACTATTCTCATAAACTTGGAGTAAATTTTTGTGTTGAACATCTGCTAATCATTGCTGAATTTGACACTGCTTGAGGAAAACTATATCAGGATGCAATTATCCAAGTGGGGTTTTTTTTCCCCCCATGCTGTGATACGACTTCTATTTACATTGGCATACAGGACGCACTTGGATGGGTCTTTCCCATATGGGCTGAATCAGTTTTGTATCGACAAATGTGTAATGTAACTGCCAATGTGAGATGATCGGCAGGGCAACTAATTTTGGAGAAATCCTTGTATAACAATCCATTAGTCTGCAGTGTACCTTTTTTCTCAGGATATTTACTGATGTCATCTTTTGTTTGCTTTCTGTCACAATCGCTTGTACTAATTGATGGTGGCTAGTTGTTTCTTTGTTTCATGCTAGTTTTCATTTTGAGACTATTTGGCCCATTGTCTTGGAGTTAGCCACTGAATCTTTCCCATTCATTCTGCCCCACCTCCCCAAACCTTTAATCCAGTTCTTTGGAAAGTGTACTTCAGTCCGCTTCCTTCAATGGGGTTTTGTAGATCATTGAAACCTATTGCATGAGGGGTTTTTTCTTGTCTCCTTGTCTGTTTTCCAATTCTTTCACATTATAAATCGTTCATCTGGTTTCTGACCCAGTTGTCAATGGAAGTAGTTCTATTTTTTAACTTTTAAACAATGCAATAAATTATCTAATTTTTGAACATCTCTAAAAAAATTCCCTTAACTCTCTCTGTTGTTGGAGCAATCCCAACTTAGCTGGTGAATGAAAATTAGGTGTCCTTTACTTTTCCCTGCTGTAGTATAGGAGTTCTAAATAAAAATTCTGCTTGCATTGCCACTTAATTCCATGGCCTGCAAAGTCTCGCGATGCCTCCAGTTCAGTTTTGGCTCAATAGTTGCCCATCAACCATTGACAGTTGATTATCATCACAAAGTCAAACAAAATGCTTTTGCAGGGTTTTACACTCGTTCTATGCTTGCTTTGACCTCATTATCAAAAATAATCACTTTCAATCATGTGGTTCTTCACGCATCTCCCCAAATGTCCTTCAGCTCATGATCCTTCCCAAATGGAACAAGTAGCTGGTCCATATTTTGGTGATGCACCTGTTTCTCGTGGCACAGAGGCACAGTTAGTAGATCTGCTGCCTCACAGCTCCAGCAACCTAAATCCAATCCTCATCTCTGGTACTGTCTGTTTAGAGATTACATGGTCTCCCTATGATTATGTGATTTTCATTGATGCTCCAATTTCCTGCCACATTCCAAGGACCATGGTAGTTTAATTGGCTACTGTAAATTGACCATAGTGTACAAGGTGAGAGATAGAATTGAGAAGGAGTTAATGGGCATGTGGGAAGAATAGGCTACACCGAAAATTAGTAAGGAATGAGATTGTTTTGTGAGCCGACATTGATAAAAATATGCTAAAGCAGCTACCTCCTTGTAAGGAATATGGGAAAATCAGAAGGAATATGGGAAAATCGGAATGGCATTTGTCATTTACGGAATACATCATGAAACACCTCTTACTAACAAAATGTTCCTTAGATAGGGTGATCAAAAAGGCTTTTGGCACATTGGACTTCATCAGTCAGAGTATTGAGTATATAAGTTGGGAGGTCATGGTGCAGTTGTATAAGACTTTGGCGAGGCCACATTTACAGTATTGTGTTCAGTTTTGGGCACCATGTTATAGGAAAGATGGTATCAAGCTGGAAAGGGTACAGGAACGATTTACGAGGATGTTGCCAGAACTAGAATGTCAGCGAAATACAGAGTTTGAGTAGGCTGGGACTCTATTCCTTGGAGCGCAGGAGGATGAGGGGTGATCTTATGGGGTGTATAAAATCATGGGAGGAATAGATCAGGTAGATGCACAGAGTCCCTTGCCCAGAGTAGGTGAATCAAGGACCAGAGGACATACATTTAAGGCGAAGGGGAAAACATTTAATAGGAATCTGAGGGGCAACTTTTTCACACAAAGGATAGTGGGTGTATGGAACAATCTGCCAGAGGAGGTAGTTGACTGCATATCAATGCATATCAATTTAGCAAGTAAATAAGATTTGTAGACAATAGTCCATGTGCCTCATGCAAAACGAGGCTTACATTCTGGAGCCCAATGGTATAATCTATTGGGTCAACAATTTTAATTTGTATTGTTAATTTTTCTTGGTTAATCATAAAAGCCACTGTTAAAATCAAAGCAATATTTGAATGTATTCAAGGTAAGTGTTCCCCACCTTTTCCAGCCAAGCAGGCAAGATTTATCAACTTTTTTTGCTGGGTGTGCATGCACTCACACCATCTCCATTCTTTGTGCAACATCCTTCTGAATTTTTAAACAAAATTAAATTTCATTATTGAATCTGGAGTTTATCCTGCAGGAATGGATGATGGTGCAACTCAATACACCTGCTCCCCCAATCCCAGATGCTCTGCTTGTTTGGATATAAACAAAACATAGAAAAAAACACGTACAAATATAGTTAAAAATTATAACAAAACTGGGATTGTGCATTTAGCGCGTACTGGATATTCATTTGCAGTTGTCTTTAATTGCTTAAATATTGCATTGGGAAATGCTCTGCTGGTGTTGCCAAGAGGAGTTTTTCAAAGCTGCCTCTGGCCTTGAATTTTAAGAAACTGAGAGTCAACTTCCATCTAAACCCATACAGTTTATCAGGGCTGGTGAGAAGTTTTCAATTCATTTGAGATGTCACTTAAGTTGGGCTTTGTGCTGCATGATGTATTATCAAGGAGCCTGCTGTATTGTAAATGGCTGTGATGTTTTTAAGAAAAAAACATTTCCTCTCTCGGGTAATATAAATGTGTTTGAACTTTTCCAATGGAAAGCCAGCATATTACTTTGTGTAACAGCAGTCCCCAATGTGCTCTCATATACCCACACAACAATGAAAAAAGGCAACTTCAAAGACTCTGTATGGTTCACTATTATTGCTTTATTCATTACCAAGGAGAGTAGTTCTGGCAATGCTTTGGGCATAAGTGTTTCCTATGGTGAAGGAAGTAGGGGATCACAACGTATCCGGGGGTTTCTGTTTACCTTGCTTTTAAGAATGTAGTTATTTGGAGAATTTATCCATTCCATTTGTCTTTTCTCAAGATAAGCCATTGTCATTGTAAATATTTTCTCCTATGACATATTATTTATTGCAAAATGATTTCTTAAATCTCCATGAGTGTACCAGATGTTAACCTAGAGCTGAACAGACCCCTCCCTATCTGTTGGTCCATCCAGCTGCAAAATGTTTCATTGTCTACAGGCATGCACTCTATGTGGTAACTTATTGTTGAAAGGGGAACCTTTCTATTTTATTGAATGCAGATTATGTTCAATTTACATTTTCAATGTTTTTAAATGGTGGTAATATAAAGAATGCAGATGCATGTTGTTGCATCATCTGCACACCAAGCTGTGACCAAGTAGCTTGCCACTAGTGGTTTATCAGAGACTTGCATTCTTTCACAATTGACTCTTGGTTTTTCTTTTGGGGAAGAAAAAAACCTTAAAGATAAGAGACAGGGGTTTGGTTGTAAGATGTAATTTCAACATAATTGGCAGGGAGATGTTGACATAATTTTCTTCTGCATTTATGTCAGCCAATTTACAAAGTCAAAACCACTTATTACAAAATCTGCTGTAAATTAAGTGAGAAACTGACTATGGTGGTACTTTTCAGATCAAGCTTGTCAAAGGCAAATTCAGAAAGGTCCCAACCTAATCATTTTTTCTAATTTGTCCCTTAATGATTATTCTCATTTCCACACTCCCCTTCTGTCTCATTCAGTGTTCCTTGAGCAGCAGCATTTAAATGGCTTGTTGAATTTTCATGAGCATCACACGGAGGCAGCAGCAGTTATTGTTGTTCACATTACCTCTCCATTTTCTTCCTCCCAATATGTAATAATGTGCATTCTTGTTGCATTAAGTTTCAGCTACCATGCAAGTGTGCGCACACATTTCCTCAGCCCATCTTTATCTGCCTGATCTATTATTGCTATCCTCACTTGTTCTGAAGTCCAAGTTATTAAAATATATTAATAAAATCAGTGATCCTAGTACTACCTCCTAGAAGCCCCACTATACACTTCCCTCCAGTCTGAACAGCAACCTTTCACTAATATTGTGTTACTGAGGTAATATTCCACCCATCTCCCACAGAGCCACAGTTCAATCATCATGACAAGCTTATTACGTGATATCTTATTAAATGCCTCTTTGGAAGTTCAATGCAATGTCAACTTCAACATGCCAATAGAGAATCACATTTGCTATCATGGGGTTGTCTCTCTACTCCCCTAAATACAAAAACCCATGTTGCGATTTGCTCCGCCTGTCCCCTGTATAGCAGAGTTGCCCATGGTGCTGTAGTCTTGATTCTGGCTGCACCTCCACGTGGAGACCTCTTAATCTATCGGTATTCAAAACTTAATACTGGTTAGAAAATAAGATGCCCTTTAGAATCTCTTGAATTTCCTGCCTGACAGTCATCCACTCCCTCTCTGGCTGCGTGTTCTTTACGCTACAGGGTAACCACTTGCTGAAGCGTGCTGCTCATGACGTGCTCAACCTTGCAGATAAACTGACTGCAGTGATAAATCTTTGCTGTTGCTTAGACTGGCCCCTGGCTGCCCACACTCAAATGGCCTGAATGCAGATTCCTGTTCTTATATGGCCTCCACACCCCAGATTTGAGTAGCTCAAGTCATAGCAGCATCCATGGCTCAGTGACTCATTGTCAATATTTGCCGATTACATTCCAGTGGAGAGCCCCGGGATGTTTGCTAAGTTTAAGGCACAATGTAACTGCAAGTTGTTAATTTTAAATGCAAAAAGGGATATTTGTCTCGGAGATTAACTTCTCGCATTCATTCCCTGCAGGCCCTTACCCCACAGCAACCAATCATGTTATCATTCAAGACCGAAGACGTGATGATGGGGACTTGGCGCTGGGCATGGTGGCAGGAGCTGCCACCGGTATGGCACTGGGATCATTATTCTGGGCGTTCTAGAACTCCTGAACCGCTGCCTACATAGCTGCCACTTCCCCTGTGGAGAAGCTGCTTTCAATTCGCACCCATCACGTAATTTCTTAACACATGTTGCCCTCAACACTTGCTTAGTGTCTACATTGCACCTTAACCTTGTTGAAGTAGTTCCTGAGATTTGGAGTGATATTTCTGTAGCAAAATGAAAGCGTATTTATAGACTATATATATATATATATATATATATATATATATATATAGAGCAAGATTATAATTAACTTATCTCAGAAATGCTATGAATAAAAATGTGTTTCTCTAATTCTAATTTTATAACACAAAATGTTATTGCTGATGGTATAGAAGGAGAAGAATGAAATATTTGATGCGATGTAGTGAGTTGCTGCTCTCTGGGAGCCTGATTTTTAAATTCCGCTTGAATTATTGAAATGAAGGTTCTTGCATTCATTGAAGTGTCCCTTTTGCTGTGCAGATAAAACTGTTAATTGTTAAAGTAAATTTTCAACAGATTGCACAAGGTGTGAATTTGGCCTATCTCAGTTGCAGTTGTGGCAGGTAAAAATTGATGCTTTGGAGGAAAGTACAGTTTCAAGCTACATTACTACCTGTTTAGTCGATAGTTACCAAGGATGTTCTATCTTTACTGTGGGATATTGAAAAGTTACGGCCACAATCACAAAATGAGTTTTCAAGACTCATTACACTTTTGTCCCTGAAAAATATCTTTGTGTTGAAAGTTGATTTTTGTATTTGCAAAGCGAATCCAAACATATTGAAGTCTGCCCATAAGCTGTTTTGCCATAGCACATGAAATGCCAAGTAGCAACAAAGGAAAATTAAGTCCTGAATGCTTTATGGGACAATGTAATAGAAAAGAAAGCCACCTGTCGGATCCTAACTCACCTATGTTGTATGCCTTAAGTGTTTGTAGCTCAGCTTTTATCACTATGTCAAGTATTCTGATCCTTCCTACATTTTTCACAAGTATAAATTTACGGTATGTGTGCAGACTGAAAGTCCTGAATAGACCTCACTAGAAAAGTCTTAATCCCACCTGTGACTTTTTTCTGTTGGCCCAGTGTGTATTTCCAGCATGTTCTGAGTCTTGTTTCCCTAGTCAACTAATCTTGGGCATATGTAAACTTCAATTATTAAAGTTTTTGGTTTAGATCCTTGCATTACTACTGTGTGTGTTTGTGTGTGTGGGGAATGTTTATTTCCTGAATCGTCTTTCAAGGCTTTATACTTGGGATCAATTATATTGATTTTTTTCACCATTTTCAAATGCATGCAGGGTTGTTTTATTTTGTTTTATTTCACCAGGCGTGGAGATAATATTCCATGGGTTCTGACTAAAACCTTGTATAAGCTCCAGACCTTAACTGTTTCTAGGTTTAAGTTTATTTTTGGTTTACTCTTCACATTGCCTTGAGATGGAATCTGACTTTCAACAGTGTGTGCTAATGTAGTTCTGTTTGTTCTTTAATTAAATTGTGCATTTATTGGTATTAAATGTTGGTGCCCATTTTTCCAATCGTATTACTTTTCATTTTTTTGTGTAGTTATATATCATCCTGGCTTTTGGACAAATGAGGTCCTGGATCAATCTGCTTGCTTCCACTTAATCTCTGTCGCGTTGACCCTTTCTCAGTCCTTGACTGGTCTGGGGTTGGGCAAGAGTTTCACTGATGTCCATTGTCTGTAGCTTGAAATGATTAACTCGCCAGATGTTGTAAAATGTTTTGGAGACTAAGATTCTGCTGGTTTACTTTTCAGCACATCTCACTGTGCTTCCTAACATTAATTTATTGCTTTGCTTATGCAATCTATATATATTCTGACAATCTTAATCCCCTGTCACTTGGGACCAAATACTGCCTCCTTTTCTCACAATGTTGTCCACAGCACCATCATAAAATATACATGCCTTTGACTGACGTTTCAACCTGACAGAGTGATATGTGCTCAACCTATCCTTGAGGGTACAGAAACAGTAAATACAGAAGTGAACTTAGTAGGAATCAATAGGGCTGACAATGAAATTGAAACATTAGTGTGGTCCATTCAGAGAACCTGCAAATACGTAATCTGGGTGGTGAGGTATTGATCTCATAAATGTGTGCCTTTAAAAATAAAACGTACTCTGAAATAAAGGAACCATTTGTGTTGTTTCAACAATCTAAACAATCTTGTCTGTTGACTGGGGTAACCAATAACATTTTCTTTTAATTGTCAAGTCTGTAGCCTCCAATTTTTTTTGCGAAGTCTTTAACTGTAGTGTCCCATCTGGAGATGCAGTTTAAATTCAACTCTGCTGGCTGCAGTAACAACACAGATCAGTACAGATTTGCAATGAGTATTGCACACATGAGCTGTGAAATACTAATATCCAGGCCCCTGAAAGAGAAAGGCAGTGATCATTGAGATATTGGATGATGCTGGTCGGCACAGGCTTACCAGAGCACTATTGCAAAGTGCTTGAAGTGCAGGCACCAAGGAAAAAAAAAATTTAATTGAAAGAGGAGAGGGAAAGATTGTTTTCAATTCATCTTGTACTTGTATTGACAACTTTAAATTGCTTTTGGGTAATTTGTTGTGCCTTTGGTTTTAACTCCTTTGTCAAAATCAGAGTTTTGGTGTAAAATGCTACAATAAAGTGTTTTTCTTTCAAAGGTTGCCCACAAATTCCAATTAATTGATTGGACCATTGAAAATACAGCTGCAGTTTCAATTTCAGGAGTACCAGCTGTTCCTGAGCTTCATTCTCTTTTGGCATACTGATTTAACAAATCCCTGACAAGTTAGAGACTCCACATGTGGCCTTGTGCTCGCAATTCGGGATATTTGTTTATAATGGGAAGAAGGCGAATAAAGGTAAATATTGATCTAACCCCTCTCCTCCATTGATGGGAAGGTAGGAATTTGATGGTCACTAATCCTTCTACATTCTGATAGTTTTGTGCAAGGCTACTTATTGCTTTGGTTGAATAGTGTGGATAGAATTTCCAGTGCAAATGGCAAACTTAGAAGGGTAGCCCTCGATGGCCAGACCCACAGTACTTGACAATTTCTTTAATCCATACGAGAGGTTTTAATGGCTCTCACTGACTTACTTCCTATTTGTGGTATATTGCCTGATAGAGGAAAGCAGTGCAGTTGCTTTAAAGGGGTAAAGGGAAGGAATGTCACGCTGCAGATCACTGCTCTTGAAGCAAACTGCAGTGATGCTGAATCATTCATCATCTCACAGCAGTTGTGTTTTTAACAGCTAAGTTTAAAGAATAAATGAAAATGTTACTTCAGTCATAACCATAACAATCAATGTTTATATTTGTATTGTCCTCCAGTGTGTTCTGTATTTTTCAGCAGGTTAATAGTGTTAAGAGCAAGCAGTATTTTACTTTGTTAAAAACAATTCTTATAACCCTTGAAGGATTAACTCAGGGCCATATTTGAGAAAGTGGGGATGGGGGCAAGGAAGGAATTAACAAACCAAGAGAAGATAGTCAAGTATGAGACATTGGATTGTTGGAAGTGAAAAGGGTGGGCGAGGTGCAAGAATATAAAAACAGTTAGTAGGAGAATAAAGGGAGAGATAGAAATCGATAGAGTTTGGTTTTGATTGCTGAAATATTGAAGCAACACCAAAATGCTAGAGGAACTCAGCAGGCCAGGCAGCATTAATGGAGGGAAAAAGAACATACAGCATTTCAGGTTGGGACCTTTCTTTAGACTGAACATATTTGAGTTAGGCAGTGACAGGTAGCGAATGGAAAAATTGTGAGTGAGGTTTGAAAATGGTTTTAGACATTGGCTACTGGTTCTGATTTTTAATATTTATTTGCTGTACTGATGCTTGGCAAAACATCTTGTCCTATGAAATCACAATGTGTGCATATTTAAGGGTATCCTTTAATCATTTGTTTAATCAGCTGTTAAAAATGCTTTTAGAAATTCAGTCAGCTGCAGTAGGTTGAATTATAAACTTCATTGCTCTTACTGATTGCGCTATGTTTCTGTGGAATGTAATGATATGTAATTAAATAAATGTGATTGCCTTACCCTTGTCTTGTCTGATTTTAAGATTAGGGTTCCAATTTTAATAACTTTGTGGTGTGAGGTTAGCACTGGGGTAACTTCAGTGTCAGTGTGCACACAAAACTCTCTTTTACTCCCTTGTTCTTTTACTCTCCCTTTCCCTCTGCTCTCCTGAAAGGATTTTCACCTGTGAATGTTGTTGAATGTCAGCAATTTCTATCTGTGGGGAAGACTACCAATGGTCATTGGTTCAGATGTGCACAACACCCCTAGATATATGAAGACATGTGGGATCAATATGGCAAAAACAAGTAGTTAGACAAAGGAATCATTGTTGCAACACTTGGGTTTACTTGTGTTGCATGCTGTCAGGTCTCCCCTTGTCTACCATCATATGCTGTTTTTGATAAATTCAATGCTGTAATTTACAAGATGTTCAGTTGTCTGAAGTAGGAGGCTTGTGGAGTTTAAACTGGTGTAAACCAGTTGGACCAAGATATTTGCCTCCTGTGTAATTTAGCAGTTCTATGTGAGCAAATAGACACTTTTAAAGAGAGAGAATCTCAATTGGAGGTCATTCGACCAGGCCTCTGTTTTATCAGTCCAAGCTATTTTTATTACTGGTCTGGTAACACAAACGGCATACTACTTCATCTCTGCTAAGTGTCCATTCAGACCTTGTAATACAGGAAGATTTTGTCTTGTGTTCAAACTGTCCTGGAGCTGACTATTCTGTCTTGAGCTAACTGATCTATCACTATTAAACTCGTTATTTGGGGACTTCAAGTTACCAAACTTTAAGTTGAAAGGTTACCAACTTGATTAAAGGGAGGAATTTCAGGGCATCTAAAGACAAAAAAAAATAATGAGAGGCCATTATAGATTTCAGAAAAGAAATTCTTCACCAAATGTTATGACTTTTTTTTACCTGGACTGAAGCCAATGGCCTATATTTATGGGCAACACTGACACAGCTAATATAGCTGCTGCCTCACAGCTCCAGCTACCTGGGTTTGATCCTGACCTCGTGTGATATTTGTGTGGAGTTTGCACACTCTCCCTGTGATTGTGTGGGTTTCCTCAGTGTTCTGGTTTTCTCCCACGTTCTTAAAATGTACAAATTAGTAGGTTAGTTGGCCACTGTGAATTATCCCTCGTGTTTAGATAAATAGTAGAATTTGGAGAGAATGAACTGATTGGGGAGGGGTTGGTATAAAATGTGTGTTTGGGCAATGTGGATTTGATAGGCTGAAGGGCCTATGTTTTCATGCTGTATCTCTGATTCCATGATGGTAATGCAGCAGATATAATTTATCTAGGTTTTCAAATCCACATTAAATATTCCACAGAGAAATGAACAAGGTTGCGGAGTTGGAACAAGTAGCAGAATTAGTTGCCTGCTGGGTTTGAGACGAAGCAGATTGAGACCAAAAAACAACAATTCACAGAGAGGCCACAAGAGATTGCAGATGCTGGAATCCTGGAAGATGGGTGCAAAAAAAGGATGAGTGTTGGGACCACTATTGTTCACAATTTACCTTTTAGCAATTTCCACAATTTCTAAGTTTGCAGATAAGACAAATATTTTGATGTAAAGGGCCACATCGAAATACAGAACGTGACAAAATGGCTGAATACATCCATGTACGTATTTCCTATCAATATATGTGATCATGTTCATGTGGGGCAAGAGGAAAAAGGGATTGGAGTACAAATTATTAAGTACTGTCACGGATTCACAAGACATGGAACCTGAGTTTTTTCCTTTTTCAAATTCAGAACAATGGAATTGAAAGGTAAGGAAGTTATATGGCAATTCTACACTTGTGATATTTTGCACAGTTCTGAACACAATATTATAGAAAGGATATAAAGTCATTGGAGAAAGTAGAGAATATATAAGGATACCAGAAATATAATGGTATGTATGTCAGGAAAGGATAAACATTTGGGTTTCATGACCAAGGAAAGCTGAGGAATAACCTCTTAGAGGTCTTTAAAAAATAAAAATGATGCTGTTAAAAATAGTCCATTCGCACTGATGCAATGATCAAGAAAGCACATCAGAGTATATACTTAGCCTTCTGATAAGATTCGGCATGACCACAAGGATTCTCCCAAACATCGGCAGCTCTATAGAGTTTTAGATGCGATCATCTCAACCTGATAGGGCAAATGCATTTGACTGCCTGGATCTGCAGAGAATGGTGAACTCAGCCCAGTCTATCACAGCTCGTCACTTCCATCCAGTCCACCTTTACGGTGTATTACAACAGGAAGGATGGAAATATTATCAAGGATGTTTGCTACCGTGACTGTTCCCTTTTCTCTTTTCCACCTTCTGGGAGAATTTACAGGAACTTGAAAATGTGGACATCCAGACTTAAGAACAGCTGCCTTTCCCACAGCCATCAGACCCGTGAACCTCTTTCACACTCCTTTCCCAGAGGTGCTGCCACATACTCTTACTCTGAACTCCACCTCATTCGGTTATTCTGTTATTGCAATTTAGTAATTTTTCACTACAATCTTTGCCATTCGGCTGATCTTGCATTTGTCGTACTTATTGTTTACACTGGGCTTCATGCGAACTAGGAATTTCATTGCATCTTGGTGTTTTTTGACAAATTAATCTGAATTTGATAAAGTAGCTTCAGAAAGTGTTTCTATTTATGCAGAAAAAGCATTACTAGTAGCCATCATTGTAAGATAGTCCACCAGGAATCGAATAAGGATTTTGGAAGAATACTTTCTCTTCCTACCATCCCCCTCAATCCTAAGGATGTGGAACTTGCTAATACTGGGAGTAATTAAGGCTATAGAGAGAATGGGCAAGCATGTGAGGGAGGAGGCTTATATTGTTTGATTTTAATAAGCAACAATATTTTTTAATGGGGTGTCATGGTGGCACAGAGGTAAAGTTGATGCCTTAGATCGCCTGAGACCCGGGTTCGATCCTGACTACTGGTGCTGTCTGTATAGTTTAGACGTTCTCCCCGTGACCTCATGGGATTTCCCCGGGTGCTCCGATTTTCTCTCGCACATCAAAAATGTACAGGCTTGTAGGGTTAATTGGCTTTGGTAAAAATTGTAAATTGTCCCTAATATGTAGGATAGTGTTAGTGTACAGGGATCACTGGTCGGCACCTGTTTCCACGCTGTATCTCTTAACTAAACTAATTGAAAGAGGCTCAAATCGAACAACAGTGTTGACATAGATTGGTTGAGCTAAATGCCTCATTTTATGTCCCTTTTTAGTTGTGATCAAAATTGGACCCTTCTCAAACATTTTAATTTCTTCCCTTTAAGACCAGGAACACAGATGCTCCCTCTACATTCACCTCCATGTCGTGGAACATATTAGGAATTGATGTAAGAGTTATTTCCTAGATTGTTCAGCTTCCTCTTGAAGCCGGCAGAGGTTTTGTCCAATATCAAGTGGATTGCTAAAAGCAAGCTATTCCCAAAACAGCATTGAACTGCTGGAAAAAGTGAAATACTAAAAGCATCTGAAAAGACCTCTGTTTGAATTATTTATTATTTTGTCTATTTTACAATTATAGCTTACACTTTTCATTACTTGGGCGTGAGTTGCTTCTGCTGGTGTATATTATCCAGTGGGCTATTATATTGAATTTTATTCCTTCAGTGTCATCGTGTTATAGAGCATGTTAACAGGCCTTTCACCCTAACTTGCTCATGCCAACCAAGATGCCTCATTTAAGCTAGTCCCAATTGCCCATGTGTGACCTCTATCCTTCTACATCTTTCCAATCCATGTCACTCAAATGTGTTTTGAATGTTGTACCTTCCCGAATTACTTCCACTAGCAGCTCATTCTATATACCCACTACACTCCTGGAAAAAATTGCTTCTCGGGTGCCTATTAAATCTTTTCCATTTCATCTTAAAGCTATGCTCTTTTAGTTCTTGATTCCCCTACCCTGGGAAAAGACTGCACTCACCCGATCTGTTCCCCTCATGATTTTATACTCCTCCTCTAAGATCATTCCTCAGCCCCCTGTGATCCAAGGAATGAAGTCCTAACCTGCCTAACCTCTCCCATAATAATAATAATAATAATAATAATAATAATAATATTCATTTATTGTCATTGCAACGAGTACAACGAAATTAAAAAATAGCCAATCCTGACGGTGCGTACAAACATATATGCAATAAATGCAAAAACAAATAAATACATAAATACAATTAATTACAATTATATTAAGTACAAGATTTTTTAACGGTGTTGCCTAGTGCAAAGGTAGAGTTCAGTTCTCGTATGGCCCTGGGGTAAAAACTGTTCTTAAGTCTGTTTGTTCGGGATTTGATCGACCTGAAACGTCGACCAGAGGGCAGATGAACAAACAGACGGTGGCCGGGGTGGGATGGATCTTTTATTATTTTGCCTGCTCTACTGAGGCAGCGTAGTCTGAACAGGTGCTCCAGGGAGGGCAGTGAGCAGCCGATGATCTTCTGGGCCGTCGTGATGACCCTCTGAAGGGCCTTCCTGTCCTTTTCTGAGCAGCTGGCATACCATGTGGTTATACAGTATGCCAGCACACTCTCGATGGAGCAGCGATAGAAGGACAACATGAGCTTCTCCTGCAGGTTGGTTTTCCTGAGGATCCTCAGGAAGTGGAGTCTCTGCTGTGCCTTCTTTACTGTGGTGATGGTGTTGGTAGACCAGGTAAGATCCTCTGCGATGTGCGTACCCAGGAACCTGAAAGCTGGTACCCTTTCCACACAGACCCCATTGATGTAGAGTGGGTCGTAATCTCCACTGGTTTTTCTAAAGTCAATTATAAGTTCCTTTGTTTTGGAGGAGTTCAGGACCAGATTGTTCACTGAACACCATGCTGCCAGCCTTTGGATTTCATCCCTATAGGCTGTCTCATCTCCTTCTGAGATGAGTCCAACCACAGTCGTGTCATCCGCGAACTTGATGATGGTGTTGGTGGGATGGGTGGGGGCGCAGTCGTGAGTGTAGAGGGAGTAAAGGATGGGGCTCAACACACAGCCCTGTGGTGAGCCGGTGCTCAGTGTAATGGTGGAGGAGAGGTGAGGGCCTATTTTGACGGTCTGGCCCTCAAATCCTAGCAACATACTCGTAAATCTCTGCTCTTTTTCCAGCTTAATGCCATCTTTCCTAGAGCAGCGGGGCCAAAATTGAACACAATACTCCAAATGCGGCCTCAACAACGTCTTGTACAACTGTTGCATAACCTCCCAATTACTATGTGTGGAAAGGAACCGCAGATGCTGGTTTAAACTGAGGATAGACACAAAAAGCGGGAGCATTTCTGGAGAGAAGGAATGGGGGATGTTTCGGGTTGAGTCTCAAAAAGCGTCTCCACCTGAAACGTTCTTCCCTCCGGAGATGGTGCCTGTCCCGCTGAGCTACTCCAGCTTTTTGTGTCCCAATTACTATACTCAATTCCCAGATCAAGGCCTATATCCCAAAACCGTTCTTCAGTGGATCAATAGTACTTTATTGTCACATTGATCTAGATGCAGTGTAATTCTTAGTTATGCATACACTCTGGAAAATCATATTATACATAAGAAAAATCACAAGTAAGTACAAAAATACAGCGATAGCAGGGTAAGGGTAGCAGACTTCATTGAGGCAGTACACAAGGGGTCATTATGGTTCTGTGACTTTCACGTTGCATTCTTAAAATAGTCCTTGGCCTTAAAGGCCCGTTGTCCTGGCGGCAGAACTGGATTAGTGTTGCAGGAGTTGACCTGGCCTGGTGATGTTGTTGATATCCTCCTTCACTGCTCCGTGTTGCTGTAGGCTTTGGGATCTCCAGAGGTGCCCAATCCCTGGGATCCCCAGACTGCCATAGGGCTTCCAGCAGACACATCGACACACAAATGACTGTCCCCACATCTCCTGAAGCCACCTCCCACAGCCACCTGCATTGGAGCACTTCCTGCAGCCAAACACCCAGAGCACCTCCGAAGGTGTGGGAGGCGAACCCCCAGACCAATCACCAGCACCGATTCTCTCCTCTGTCAGCCGCCATCTTAAAGGTCCTGTTCACTTCCCAGTGGCAGGAAGAAGAGACTCATGTCCATAGTGAAAGAACAGTCGGGCCAACGAGACTCCCACCAGTCAGGTCCCAGATCGACATGGGAAAGGCAGAGAGCAAGGACCAGCTCTTTTGATATAATGCTCATCTTCTCCATTTCTCTAAATCAGTCTCCATTAGCGGGTCCAGGCCATTCCCCCTCCTTAGGCCTCGCTGCCCTATCTACCTGTGATGGCACTTTCAGGGAATAATGTACGTACTCCTCGATCCCTCTGCTCTCCAGCACTCCCCAGAGCCCTACTGTGAAGGTCTGGCCCTGGTTTGACTTCCCAAAATGCAACACCTCTCACTTATCTGAATTAAACTCCATTTGCCATTCCTTTGCACACGTGCCCAGGTTATCAAGTTCACGCTGTAATTCTTGATAGCCATCTGCACTCTACCATCTGTGCAATACCACCTATTTTAGTGTTATCTGTAAACTTACTAACAATCCCTTGTACATTCTCATTTAAATTGTAGATAAATGACAAACGGCAATGGTTCCAGCACTGATCCCTGAGACACCACAACTAGCCAGCCCTCCAGTCCAAAAATCAGCTCTCTGCCATCACCCTCTGCTTCCTACTGTGAAGCCAATTCTGTATCCAGTTAGCATGCTTTCCTTGGATCACATGCCCTCCAGAGCAGCCTACCATGCAGAAAGACTTGGCCTATTGAATGCAAGGAAATAAGGTCTCAAAGTAATTCCTTGTGTGCTTTATTGAAATGGCCGAGCAGAGAAAAGGAGTGATTAATTTTTAAAAGTGCAGCACCGATCCCCTTTTCTATTACCAGTTGCCTAGGTGACAAGATATTCAGTCGTTTGTTGACATCTGAAGGCTTTGCTTTTTATTTAATTTGCCTCAAGGCGTGTAAACACATTTACATTCAAGCACAACATTTCTCCCAAAAAGAGCAACAAAGCAACCGAAGCAGCATTTAGTCTTTCTGTGTTAGCTCAACACTTTTAATGTTGCTGCCTGAGCAAAATGAGAAGCTGTACTGTGGTGTGTAAACCTTAGCAGAACAACTTGGACATTCCTCTTTGAGTTTTAAAGTTGATATTAATTTGCGGGGTGGGACGGCTATAAAATTGTGCTAAACAGACAATGCAGATGTGCTTTGAGCTAGAAGTGTCTTCTCTCCGACTTTATTTCCCCGAGATTCGTCTGGCAATAAACTTTTGAGAGCATCAGTCAGCCTAGAGTTGAACAAGTCTTGCAAGATTGTGACGTTTCATCTTACTTGGACATTGCTCATAAGTTCGAAATGATTGATTGTTCCTTGTGTTCCTTTAATGTTTAGAGTTCAAATCAAACTGTCAGTAAGTGTTGCTTTTATCAGCTGGCCACTCATCATTTTAACGTGATTGAAGATGCACTTAGAGGTCAGGTTGAGCCTCGCTGCATTGTACTGGTCCAAATGGAAAACAAAGCAATTCTCTTAACAGAATGGCAGGGCTATTTTCATTTTTCTTCTCAATCCGATGCAGTTGTCAATTTACAAAAAAACTTGCAAGTGTGATTGAGTGGCAATACAGCAGCTAAACTGAAGCAGACAATTGCAGCTCAGCAGCTGACTCAGAGTATCAGCTCTGGAAGTATTGCACATTCATCTGTGCTTGCCTTCCACATTGGAGCTCTTGGGGAATCAAGGGATATGGGGAGAAGGCAGGCACGATTTACTGATTGTGGATGATCAGCCATGATCACAATGAATGGCGTTGCTGGCTCGAAGGGCCAAATGGCCTCCTCCAGCACCTATGTCTGTTTCTATTCATGGGGAACATATTTCAAAACATATTCCACTTTCCAATACGATAGACGTACCTATTTTAATTGCTGTGTGGTTCTGATGGGCAAACTTGGAGAAAGGCCATGTGTATATATATTAAGAACTTGGGGAAAGGCCATGCACATATATTGGTAAGTGATTCATAAAAAGCAACAAAAGAAAGTTTGAGATCACATTTTGATAACGTTTGCTTATTGGTGTCCATGTTACTCGATTGTATAAAGCCATGAATACCATAGGCAAAGTGGATACAGAGCTTTTAAGTTAGTGAAACTGATTTTGATAAATTCTTTACACAACAGCTGATATTGTTTGAAATTAGAAATGTGTGCTGTGTGCATGGTGTGGAAGAAGCCACAGGCTAGTGGTGAAGTTTGAAGTGTGGATGGACTGCCACTTTAGTTTAAGTGTAGGATCAGTATACCAGATAGCCTCTCAAATCTATTCCACTGTTCAATGTGATAAAGGTTAATCTGTACTATCACTCTGCATCCACTTTGTTAGATAAGTAGAGTCATACAGCACGGAAACGGATCCTTCGACCCAACTTAACTATGCTGACCAAGATGTCCCATCTAAGCTGGTCCCGTTTGCTTGCGTTTTGCCCATGTCCCTCTAAACCTTTACTATCCACGTAGCTGTCCAAATGGCTTTTTAAATGTTGTTATTATACCTGCCTCAACTACTGCTGGCAGCTGGTTCCATATACCTATCACCCTCTGTATGAAAAATTAACCCTTCAGGTTCCTTTTCAATTTTTTTCCCCCACTTACCTTAAACCTATGCTCTCTAGTTCTTGATTTGCCTACTCTGAGAAAGACTCTGCACGCTCCAGATCTATTTGCCTCATGATTTTGTACACCTTTATAAGATCCAATGTCTTCTTCCTGCACTTCAAGGAATAACGTCCTAGCTCATCCAACCTCTCCCTTTTAGCTCGGGCCCTTGTGTCCTGGTGACATCCTGATAAATCTTCCCTACATCTTTTTCATCTTTCCTGTAGCAGGATGACCAAAACTGAACATTGGTATGGCCTCGCCAATTAGTACTACTCTAACTTGGTGTCCCAACCTTTTTATTCAATTACCTGGCTGATGAAGGCACTGTGCAGGCATCTCCTGCACGGGTTCCTCCTCCATACCCTGCACTTTCTCGCCCTGGTGCACCGTCCGGACGCAAAGTGGCGGTCGGTGTGGCCTTTTGGTCGCGAGAGGGCCCTCCAGTGGGGGTCCCTCTACGCAGGGATTCTGCCCCATTACATCGGGGACCTGGGGTGGAGGGTACTGCACCGAGAAGTCCCTTGTAACCTGTTTCGCGGTTCACAGACTCGCCAGCCGCCTGTCACTTTTGCGGGCTGGAAGAGTCTGTGTTCCACGTGTACATGGAGTGTGAGGTTGCAGCCCCTGTTCCAGTGTGTAGAGGGGCTGCTCCTTGCCTTCTGGCTGCACTTCACACCCATCATCCCCATCTTTGGGCACCCTGTGCGTAGGGTAGGGCCGAAGATGCCCTGGTTGGGTTGTTCCTCGGCCTGGCCAAGTTGACCATCCATGAGTCACGGCGCCAGGCGGAAGAGGACTGCCTGCCCGCCCCTTTTCCGGGGTTACGTCTGCACCCGGGTGGTTTTAGAAAGGGACTAGGCACAGTCCAAGGGCACCCTTGGGGATTTCTGGGACCGCTGGGCACTACGGGGGGTGGAATGCATCCTCAATAAGAATGATGATAGAGTTGTGTCGTATTTATTCACAAAATGCTGGAGTAACTCAGCAGGTCAGGATTTGTACCAGCATCTGCAGTTATTTTCTAACATATAGTGTCTTAGTTTATTTGTATATTTGACTTGTATTAAGGTGGCTGGTTTTGGTTTGATTTATTTTGTACTGTAAATATAATTGTAAATAATTGATTGATTTTTTTTTAAAGTGCAATGTGCAAAAACGGCCTTCACCCTCTCTCTTATGACATGATGCCATTCTCAGGGAACTAGGTACCCTGATGTACCCTCAATTTTCCTGGTTGTTTGGAGTCCTTTTACTCCTCAAATCATCAAAGTTGGCCCTGCCCAAATTTAGAATTTTAACTTGTGGGCCAGCCATGTCCATATCTATAACTATTTTAAAGCTAATAAAACTGTGGTCGCTGGTCCCTAAAGACTTGCCCCACTGACACTTCAGTCACTTGCTCTGCCCCATTCCCTAAAACTAGTTCAAGCTTTGCTCTCTCCTTTGTCAGACCCATTAGAGGAAGGAAATTTTCCTGAGCACATTTGACAAATTTCACCCCATCTAAGCCTTTGCTATTATGACAGTCCCAGTCTATATTGGAGAAAATTCCCTACTATGACAACCCTATTGGTCTTGCAGCTGTCTGCAATCTCTGAGCATATCTGTTCCTCTAATTTCTAATGACTATTTGGGGCCAATCCCATCAAGGGATATGATAATGGATATACACCCAAAAATGTCAATGACATCTCGTTTGAAATTTTCAAGTAACCAACCATTTTTGGATTGGAGGGATCCAGATTTCCTACTACTTGTGTTTGGAAGCACGTTGACATCAACTCTGAATATTCTAATTCCAATTTTAAAGGTGTGGCCCTTGTTCTTGGGGCCGATCCCAGCTGTTATGGGAAGATAACGAGCTGATAATTGGCACTAGACAGAATGAATGTGTAGAGGATGTATCCACTAATGGGAGAGCCTAGGATCAGAGGCCATAACCTCAGAATAAAAGGACGGACCTATAGAAAGGAGACGAGGAGGAATTTCTTTAATCAGAGGGTGGTGAATACGTGGAATTCATTGCCACAGATGGCTGTGGAGGCCAAGTCAATGGATATTTTTAAGGCAGATTCTTAATTAGTACGGGTGTCAGGGGTTATGGGGAGAAGGCAGTAGAATGGGGTTGAGAAGGAAAGATAGATCAGCCATGATTGTATGGCAGAGTAGACATGAAGGGCCAAATGGCCTAGTTCTCCTCAAACTTATAAACCTGTTTGGGCTGACCTTGCAATATATTAACAACTGAGCACAATAATCAGGATGCCAGTAAGATTGTACCTAATCAATGCAAACTAACCTCATTATTTAATTCTTTGAACCAGCTATGATGGCTGTGCATCTAATGCCAAGATACCCTCCTCGAGATTCCATGCCCAGAAATAAATGCGGTGTAAGAAGTGTTGACTGGCCAAATACATTTTCTCATCATCATTGAGTACAAAAGGATGTGACGGCACCTGTGCAGCGCATAGTATTGAAGAGAGATGTCAGAAAGAGTCTCTCTACATTGAGTAATCAATGGCTGGAGTTTGTGATGCAGCAGCTGGGCTCAGCTAATGTCCCAGGATGAAATAATGGGAAATTGATATTTTAGAAGGATTTGATTTATAGGTTAAAGGATCACCTTCGCCCTTGGCTCTTGTAGCAGAAGAGTACTGTACTGCATAATCAAATTTGTACACGGAACTGCAGAACCAAATGGGAAATGGTGGAATTTGTCTATCCATGGCAGGCCTCTGCTGGAGATGTAAACTGCTTAATCTTCAGTGTTTGGAATGAGAAGCCTAATGCATTAGCAGTCTTGAAGGAATGGAACATTTCACAGAATGTAATCAAACACCAGTTTGATTCCTACATACTTGACATAATAGCAATTCCTTCCTCCCCTGCCAGAAAGTCCTACATTAAGCCAGGGTGCAGTTGCACCATCTGCCTTCCTATAATTTCTTCCATGGGACTGTTCTTCATCAGAATGGCAGCAGACTTTCCTATTTGGATGAGTGGACTGTCATAATAAAATTCATCCTTTCCACGTGAATACCCTTTGTAGCGGATCATAAATAATGGTCTGGAAAGGGAACATTTTATCAAACTCAGACATGACAGAAGCCTTACTAATAACAGCTAGTTCAATGATGAAATGCAGTTGATCTCTTGGCAAGTCAGCTGATTGGGCTGAAATGGGTAGTTTTGTATTTGGGGGAAAGAAAACCGGTTTCAATATAATTTAAACTGCGCCCACTGTGTAAGGGGTTTCTGCGCCGAGCTTTCGCCCGACCTAAGGTCCCCGTGCCTTGCTCTGATCCCTTGACCAGGCCGTGCACACTGGTTCCCCGTGAGTGGTTCGACCCACTCACCCCTTACGGTTCTAGACACTGGGCTTAGATGCAGGAGCTCTTATAGTGCAGAAAAAATTCAACCAGACCAGATTTTAAAACCAGGGTTTAAATGAAAAAGGCTTTTATTCAGCACTTGGGACTATTGTCCATGAATACTTATACAGTTCTATAATACATGACTATGAAACACATACCGAATCACACGAATACTTATAACTATGAATCATAAAACACACACAGTTCTATAAGGCATATACACGAATACCTTTTACTTATGAATTCTTAAACACAGTTCTGCAAGACACATACACGACTGTAAGATGGGGAACGCACGACGCATCGCAACCTTGACCAACACATATTTTAGTACACACCCAACGTTTATTCACAACCACCCTCCCCTCTACACTAAACTATGTCCAGGATATGTAGGATTTGGAATGCATGCTCACCATGGGGCTATTACTGGGGTTACTGGCTGATCGTTTGGCAGTATTTCTCCTCGAGTTGCGTGCCTGTTCCTCTCTCTTGCATCCGTTTTTCTTGCCTGTCTTTTCTTCCTCCTGCATCCGTTTTCTTGCCTGCTTGCGTTTCCTGCAGGTTTTCTTCTAGCTTCAGCTTCTTCTTCCAGTATTTCTTCTTCGAGTTTTAAAACCCAAAAGTAGTGGCCAGTTATACTGTTTCTGACCCGTCCTATCTCCCGCCAGATCTTGGAATCTCTTTGTTCAAAAAGATATGTATGAGGTTTTCTTCTGATCTGCGCTTATGTTCGGGGATACCGGGGATGGCCAGAAGGTGTAAATTGGGATTTCATTGTGAGGTGATGGGTGTTAACTGGTTTCCCATCACCTACCAGGTAGTTTTCTATGGGCTATTGTGCCCCCTCACTGAGATGAACTGTTTAGGTCGGCTTGGGGCATTGTGAGTATGCTGATGTCAGCGCCCCAGTGTCTGGACTCCGACCTGGTTTCGTAGGTTTCTGCATGGCCAATACCCATCCTTTGTTCTGGCCATGGCTTTGCAGAAAACCTAGAGACTGGGATGTAAGGTTTTTACCTTTTTTTTTGTGGCTGGTCACGAGGTCCTGCAGCCATTTTAGGACCCACAGATTGTGACATCCTTTGGTAAACTGACTGCAGCCTTTCTCCGCTATCAGCCCCAGTCTCCCGTTTAAAATGTCCAAACTGCAGCTCTTTGGTTTTGTGTTGATTTCAGAATGAGGGAAAACTTCTCAAATCTTACAGTCCCTCCTGTTGATTTGCATAACCCCAGCTTATCGAATCAATTAAATAATGTGGTTGAGCAATGTTTTCCCGATTCTCCATATCCAGACCCCTGAGGTTTTAACTAAACTAGTGTTTCATTGCGAACGTACAGTCCCCATCTTAGGCTGACATTTACTGCCCGTGTCCCGGGCAAAACTATATTACAAGTATGTACATTTTCATGTCGGACATATACACCTACACCTTGTCCCAGGCCGATGCCTCCGCCATCCTCCTACTGGTGTCAGCTGTAATGTAGGACACGAAAACAACACAACAGCAAAACGATACATTTTGTACATTTCTTCACAATCACTCTTGATACAAATTTGAAGAAAACAATACAAAAAACACAGTTTATACAAATTTTAAAGGGGACAATATAAAACACAGTCTACTCGGTGTGGAGGGGGGCACGTCCTCCTAGCAGCTTGCGGCTGGGTCCTGCTCGCCCACCCGCACGTAACGGTCTCTCCATTCTCCTTGATATACCCGGTAAGTCTTTCAGTTTCCCTGGGGCACCACTCCGGCAACCGCACCTCGGTGAGGTTTAAAATCACCGAGGCTACCGCGTAGTGCACCCCCTGGTACAATACCTGGTCAGTCAGTATTAGTACCAGGCCATTCCCGGGCCCCTTAGTGGTTTTTGGGCACTCACCCTCCTGTGCTACTGCCAGCGGAACTGTGGGAGGTGTCATGCGTGGTCTGGTGACGAGTTCAGTGGCGTTTACCGGGATCGGGGAAAGGGGGACCCCACAAGCCCGCGAGCTAACATCCCACCTCATCCCCTTACCGTCATCCTGCCACTGTCTCTGAAAAAAATATGCTGTTGCCCGTGGGGCAGCGATACCTTGAACCCCACATACACATATAAATCCCATCATCCGGTTCCCACCATTTGTCCCAACACACACTCAACTGTTCTTTAGTCCCAGAAATAGTTCTGTGAGTGTTATTGTTAAGTCTCTCCCACTCAACAGTGGAGTTGGCCATTGTCCTGCTCATTTTCCTCAGCCACCACCGCCTGCTCGCGGGGACCTTCCCCGTGCATACCAGGCAGATCCTTTTGCCAACGGTGGCGCTGATCTTTTGGGCGATGATCTTGATTCTCGGGCACAATAATGAAGAGTCCCGATAAGCAAAACCTGGGGCGCTGGAATACTCTGAAGAGTTCGATCCCAGCCACCCCGGCCACCATGGAAGTAAACTGCGGTCTCCTCCGCTTCTCTCCTTCCAGTCCCATCGGTCGCGATGGGAGCCGTGTCCCCGGAGCAGCCGTAGAAGATGATGTCCTTGGTGTGGCCCCGATAGGTCCACCCACATCCGATCGCCGTGGCAAAGATCCACCATACGATTGCCTCCTTCCACTCCAGAAAACAGATAAAGAAGAATGGTATAGCCAGCCTCTTGGGGAGCGCTTGGCTTTGTTAAACGCCTCTGCGGGCGGGTCTCTTGACCCCCAGCCTGCACCCCACACCCACACATCCTGGACGCATCAACTTTATTTAAACGCTAACTATCCCCACAAAACTTATCTAAAATACTTAAACTTATCTAAAATACCTATCCTTATCTATATTACCTAAAATATCCATATCTATAATAGCTTATCCTTATCTAAATTTACCTAAAATATAATACAGTGCCGCCTTCCCAGGGCGGCTCAGCTAATCCCTGTCAGGGCTGCAGCGGGTCGTCCCCTGCGGCTGCACCACGCTGTCTCCCACCTTTGATCCTCTGCAGCCTGTCGCTGCCTGGCGGGGGCTAGGTCCCCTCCGGGACGTAAGCTCCCTCCTCCCTACTTGGCTCCCGTACCTCGGGGCGTGATTGACCTCTGGCCAAAACTTCCTAAGTTGGGGTTTCCTGCTGGACCTACGGAGGATCACCTTAGGCACTGCCCCCTGGACAGCCTGGCTGAGGACCGGTTCCTGCCATGCCGCAGCTCGGGTACCCCCCGCAGCTGCCGACCCTGGCCCCGTCTCATCCAGCTCTGCCCCCTTGGTGCTGGGTATACCCGCGGCATCCGGCCTCACTCTACCTGTATCTACAGGTGGTGAGCCTTCGCTCGCTACCCCCGCCTTCCTGGTGCTTGAGTCGGGGACGTTACTGTCGTCCCCCTCCGACTCCTCTTCCTCCGTAATGGGATCCAGCCCCTGGTCGAGCTGATCAGGCTCTTCCTCACCTGAATCCCACCCAAAACGGGAGACCCTCCATTCCTGGAGAATGTCCTCCCCCCTCACGCAGGCAACCTTGCCTGTCTGCGTGACCTGCCTCATCCTTGGCTGTGAACGCGCGCCAGCCTGTTCCTTCCCTGTGAACCCCGCCAGTGCGAAAGGGACCCCCGTGGACAGGGGAGAGTCAAAGGGTTGCTCTGTGTGGACCACGGTGCATGAAGCCCCCGTGTCCGACAGGTAACTGCCCCTTTGCCTCTCCACTACCATCTCCACATGCGGTCTCTTCCACGCATCGTAGCGGAGAGGACACAGATAGGCAGGCTGCGTGGGCTGATGTCATTGGGGAATGTCCAGTGCCCCCCTCGCACCCGGGGAGCTGGTAGCGACTGCCACCTTCCCCTGGGCGGCCATGAGGGACTGCATCACCTCGATCATCGTTTCGATGATCTCGGGCTTAACTGGGACATCGGCGCGCAGGGTGGTGCCAACCCTATCTTCCTTGGTGTGGGCCCTGCAATCCTTCTGCCAGTGCCCCACCATACCGCACCTGAAACACTTGGACTGTGCGGTAGGGTTACCCTCCTGTCGCCACTCCTTTTTGGGCCGGTGCAGTAGCCTCCGCTACGTGCACCTTCCCTTTTACTAACCGGGTGGTCGTACTCCGGGTATTCCTATACCCTACCGTGAGACGGTCCAAAACCGCCTCCTCCGTGCTATTTGTGGGATCAAACCAGGCTTTCGCCTGTTCCCTGACGGCCGCCAGGCTGTTTGATACCAAACATCGGAGCCACTGGGCTCTCCCATTCCCGGCCAGGTCATCCCGCGCGGGGACGTGCGGGCAACTACTCTGATATACTGTCCATAGTCGCGCCGCAAAAACTCTTGGGGGTTCTCCCTCCATCTGGAGGGTCTTCCCTAATCGGGCAAAAGGACCCTCATCCCCCACCCCCAAGACTTCCAGGACCTCGTCCCGCAGGAGATCGTAGGTCCTGGTCCCTCTTTTACTCTCGTCTGAGAGGCATTGGAGGATCGAGCTGTCCAGGGAGAACAGCAACATTTTTGCCCGTTCTCCCTCGTCGCAACCGTTGATTGCGGCGGTTTGCTCGATCTCCCTGAAATGTATTGAGGGGTCCCCTGATCTGGACAATTTTGTTACATGCCCGATCATGGCTCTTAAATGCTGGGAGTTGTGGGGCACCACGATCTCACTCTGAATGGGTCCGGCGTCCCCATTCAGCGCGGTGGGTCCCCGTCTGGTTTCCAGGACCGGGCACATGGGTGCCGGTGCCGAGTATTCTACCGGGAGCTCCTCTCTCTCTCTCTCCCCTACACTACCCCTTTTCCAGGATGCCTCGTAGCTAGGGGAATTGTGGAGTCTGGGGGCTGAAGCCACCATGGTCTTTCTAGGGATCGGAACCGGGACCTTCGCACCCGCTAGTGACTGGCCCGCGGGGGGGTTCATCAAACAGACCAGCCCGCTTGCTTTATTTAAAGCACCCCGCAGACCCTCTATCTCCTGCAGGCAGGCCCCGTGGTCGGCCCCTTCCGACCTGTCCTCCAAAACCATTTTATAGGCTGCCCTAACTCCCTTAAGTTTCTCTTCCTGGGTCTCCAGCTGGTGGCTCAGGGAAGCGCACTGCTCCCTGAGCTTGCCCTTACTGCGCATAGCCTCAGTGATCTGGCACTCCATCAGCTCTACCCTGGCTTCGTGGCGGTTGGTCACGACCCGGCGCTCCTTGTTTAAAGAGTCCAGAGCCTCAATCAACTGGTTCCCACCCGCAGCCTTCTCCTCTACCACCTCCTGAAGGTCTCTGATCTGGGCTGCCTGTGCCACAACCACACGGTCCAAAAGCTGGACCTGCTTTTTATAGCAGGTCAGCCAGACCGCCTTCTCTACAGATTTCTTATGGGCTGTACTGGCCGTCCACCGGATTGCTGCATCCAGTGGGCGCTTGTCATCTAGTAACGCACACATCCATTGTTTGGTGATATTCACCTTACTAAACACATAGTCCGCAATGCGCTCGTCCATTATGTCCCTAGTTTTAAAATCCTTTTCTGGTACACTATCATCCTGCTGCCAGTGTCCCTTCGTGGTCGCCATTATCTGTAAGGGGTTTCTGCCCCGAGCTTTCGCCCGACCTAAGGTCCCCGTGCCTTGCTCTGATCCCTTGACCAGGCCGTGCACACTGGTTCCCCGTGAGTGGTTCGACCCACTCACCCCTTACGGTTCTAGACACTGGGCTTAGATGCAGGAGCTCTTATAGTGCAGAAAAAATTCAACCAGACCAGATTTTAAAACCAGGGTTTAAATGAAAAAGGCTTTTATTCAGCACTTGGGACTATTGTCCATGAATACTTATACAGTTCTATAATACATGACTATGAAACACATACCGAATCACACGAATACTTATAACTATGAATCATAAAACACACACAGTTCTATAAGGCATATACACGAATACCTTTTACTTATGAATTCTTAAACACAGTTCTGCAAGACACATACACGACTGTAAGATGGGGAACGCACGACGCATCGCAACCTTGACCAACACATATTTTAGTACACACCCAACGTTTATTCACAACCACCCTCCCCTCTACACTAAACTATGTCCAGGATATGTAGGATTTAGAATGCATGCTCACCATGGGGCTATTACTGGGGTTACTGGCTGATCGTTTGGCAGTATTTCTCCTCGAGTTGCGTGCCTGTTCCTCTCTCTTGCATCCGTTTTTCTTGCCTGTCTTTTCTTCCTCCTGCATCCGTTTTCTTGCCTGCTTGCGTTTCCTGCAGGTTTTCTTCTAGCTTCAGCTTCTTCTTCCAGTATTTCTTCTTCGAGTTTTAAAACCCAAAAGTAGTGGCCAGTTATACTGTTTCTGACCCGTCCTATCTCCCGCCAGATCTTGGAATCTCTTTGTTCAAAAAGATATGTATGAGGTTTTCTTCTGATCTGCGCTTATGTTCGGGGATACCGGGGATGGCCAGAAGGTGTAAATTGGGATTTCATTGTGAGGTGATGGGTGTTAACTGGTTTCCCATCACCTACCAGGTAGTTTTCTATGGGCTATTGTGCCCCCTCACTGAGATGAACTGTTTAGGTCGGCTTGGGGCATTGTGAGTATGCTGATGTCAGCGCCCCAGTGTCTGGACTCCGACCTGGTTTCGTAGGTTTCTGCATGGCCAATACCCATCCTTTGTTCTGGCCATGGCTTTGCAGAAAACCTAAAGACTGGGATGTAAGGTTTTTACCTTTTTTTTGTGGCTGGTCACGAGGTCCTGCAGCCATTTTAGGACCCACAGATTGTGACATCCTTTGGTAAACTGACTGCAGCCTTTCTCCGCTATCAGCCCCAGTCTCCCGTTTAAAATGTCCAAACTGCAGCTCTTTGGTTTTGTGTTGATTTCAGAATGAGGGAAAACTTCTCAAATCTTACAACTGTTTTATATGGAACCAGGAGCTAAGTGATACAGAAATAGAGATTCCATCATAGCTTTTCAGATCTAGTCAATTACAGTTTCTATTCTTGATTTCGATATATGTTTGCCCTGAAATTGTACAAAGTTTTCAAAGTTGCTAAAGTTCATCATAAGCTGTTGAGTATGTGATTTTTCAGAAAATTGGTTCTTACCAATAAAATAACCGTTTAGTTTAGAGATACAGCACGGAAACAGGCCCTTTGGCCCACCAAGTCTGCGTGATCCCGCACACTAACACTATCCTACACACTAGGGACAATTAACAATTTTTACCAATGTACAAACTCTGTGCAGACAGCACCTGTAGTCAGGAATGAACCCAGGACTCTGGTGCTCTACTCCTGCACCACTGTGCTGCCTTTTAGGACTTGGATCATTGGATATGGAGCTTGCCAATAATTTTTAAACAGCTTTGATAACAGGAAATGTTTGCTATATCGATGTGACTGGCTATAAATGGCAAGTGAATCCTTTGGATTCCTGTCAACAAAGAGTAAATTTGGCAAGTTGGATTTGTGTTTCCAGCCAAGGGACTATTTGAGGGATCATTCCTGGGTGTTAAAATGAGGGTTTAGGAAGAAATGCGTTTTTGGTCTATTACTGGATGAAAAGACCTTTGATTGTGCGTCAAATAGCAATGAAATTGTTTAGCGAGGTCGATTTATTTTATCAGTAGGTAGTTGTATTTCAAGACGGAGACTTTGAGAACAGCTTGTAATGGACATGCAATACATAAATTTGAGGCCTGTATTATTCTCAAATTTGAGCATTGTCCTGAAAGACAGAGTTTTTATCATGCCAACCTTTTGTCAATTTTCTGAGAAGTTATTAAGTTACTTTTTAAGATTCCAAGAATTTCCTGCTCAACCGTGGTAACTTATTTAAAACAGCTGCAGAAAATCTCTGAAGAATGGCAGACCAGCCCCGACCTTAAGAACGGAGATGAGGAAGAACTTTTTCAGTCAGAGAGTGGTGAAGGTGTGGAATTCTCTGCCTCAGAAGGCAGTGGAGGCCAGTTCGTTGGATGCTTTCAAGAGAGAGCTGGACAGAGCTCTTAAGGATAGCGGAGTGAGGGGGTATGGGGAGAAGGCAGGAACGGGGTACTGATTGAGAGTGATCAGCCATGATCGCATTGAATGGCGGTGCTGGCTCGAAGGGCTGAATGGCCTACTCCTGCACCTATTGTCTATTGTCTATTGTCTATTGACCTGGAGTCCAATTGCCCGGCGCAGGGGAGCTGAGATCCCCCCGATGCGGGAACTTGATCACCCAACGTGGAGAGCTCGACCGCTGGCTGCGGGAGCCAAGATCGCCCCGACAATGGAAGGTTCGAGTGTCCCGACCGTGGGAGAACAAAGAAGGGAAGACGATTTAACTTTTTTTGCCTTCCATCACAGTGAGGAATCTGTGGAGTTGCTGTGGTGGATATTCATGTTAAAAATTTATTTGGGTGTCTTGTTCTTTATTGGTATGATGACTGACTGTATGGCAAATCAAATTCCTCGTATGTTACAAAACATACTTGGCTAATAAAGTTCGATTATGATAATGATAGCCTGGTTGACCAAATTTTTGGTTATCTATCTTGATGTCTCTCTATGTGGTGAGATGTCATATTCTTTTTGAAATGCTTCTGTAAGTTGTGTGGGGACAATTCAAATCTGCTTACTACATATTTATGATTGTATATCACCGAAGGTATTTCAAAATTACATTCTATAACTCAAAGTGCAAGACGGTAAGTGAGGAAGGAATGTTAGGGATTAAAAGGGTAACCTTTACGTGGAGGTGGGCAGCGTGGGTAATGCCCTCGTTGAATATCTCACAAGAGGGGAGATGCCAATGATGTTTTTAAGGTAGAGGGCAAATATTAGATGGAATAAACATAGTAGGAGAGGAAGTATTGAAGGGTTTAGTATCTGTGAATGTATGAACTATGTCTCAAGTTGTGAAAAGAAGTGAAGAAATCGGGCAATAGCTACAAATTTAGTGACATAAGTTTGGGGAACTGCTAGCACTGTACCATTGTTTAAAGAAAGAGGAAAGGGGATAAACGTTATAACACTGAAACTTTAACTTGTGATGGGGAAATTGGGATCAATATAAGCCTTCATTTGGAAACCCTTCAATTAATCTAGGTCAGTGAGCACAGATAAGGGAGGCTGCATCTCACTAGCTCATTTGTACATTTTAAGAAGACAAGGAGTGTCATTGAAGGCAGTGGGTTTGAGGTGATTTTGTTTGTGCATTTGTAAGCAATCATTTGTTAAGATCCCATTTGGCAATCTGCTTAATGAAGCGAAAGCGCACGGGATCTACGAGAGCATGGCAGGAATGAAGGGGAATGTTTGATGAGTACTTTGTGAATGGAAACTGTTTCATGAGCTCATTCCACAGACCCTAGCAATTTGTAATATATATAATAATGACAGATTTAAATGTTGGGGCATGATCAAGGAGTTTGCAGATGATACAATAGTTGGCTATGTGGTTAATAATGAGAAGGAAAGACTGCAAGAGAGTATGGATGATATAGTCGATTTTGGAGAAACATGGCCATTGAAAGTAAGTCTGGAATAGTGGGAGGTAATGCATTTGGGGAAGTGCACCAAGAGAATATAAATAACAGGGGAGGATACCAAGAGTTGTGTAATAACAGTGTAACTTTGGAGAATATGTCCACAGATCCTGGTAAGTAGTAGGACAGGTTGAGAAGGTGTTGAAAATATCATTTGGGATGCTTTGAACTAAGGCATGGAATGTAGATGGTGCAAGCCCCCACAAAATTGTACCAAACTGACAGACCTCATTTCGAAAACAAAACTATTAACTGACCTTTCAGTCCGCAACTTTTTTGGGCAAGATTAGATTATATTCCAAGAGATGCTTGATGATGTGATTGTGCGGTTTAATTACATTTATATTTAAATGTTAATGATTTCCCATTCCAATCTGGGATTGGGAGCAGGATATTGAGCTGTCACCACGGAGTTTCATGAAGCAATTAGAAAACCTGCAGCTGAGAGCACTAGCATTCTTGAGTTTACGTTGATGAACCATTAATTGCAAACCATTAGCTGCAATGTTTGCATTATAAATCAAAATTGAGGAACACGGGGGTATCTTTTATCTTTTTTTCGTAGAGTCATAGGATCATAGAGTCATACAGTGTGGATACAGGCCCTTCGGCCCAACTTGCCCACACCAGCCAACATGCCCCATCTATACTAGTCCCACCTGCCTGCATTTGACTCATATCCATAAACCTGTCATCCATGTACTTGTGTAATTGTTTCTTAAACATTGCAATGGAACCTGCCTCAACTACCTCCTCTGGCAGCCCATTCCATATACCCACCATCCTTTGTGTGAAAAAGTTACCCCTCAGATTCCTATTAAATCTTTCCCCCTTGACCTTAAATCTATGTCCTCTGGTTCTCGATTCCCCTATTCTGGGCAAGAGACTGTTGTGTTATCATGCAATATTGCCACAGGTTTCAGTATCTGGATGATGGAATTGCTATATATTTTGTTCCGGTTTCCAGTGTTATTAATGACAGGTAATTTGAATTTTCTCCAATCGATTAGCAGGCATAATGAAATCAGTTTTGTTTTATCTCAGTCAGGTGTTCAGGGTGAATTGAATTCTGGTTGGCTGGTTTATCTCACTTTCCCTTTGATACAACATTAAGGTTGAACAATTTTGAATTAAAATGGATGTGTCAAGTCACTTAGTCTTTAGGGTGACTGATATTGCAGAGTAGTGCTATTTTTTGATTACTTCAGGCTGATCAGAAATTTTCGTTTAAATCAAAGTGATTGACCAGATTCATTCCTGAATATTTTATTTTTAAAATGTTCTGTGTAAGACTTGACAAAGTAAAATAAAAAAAGAAAATATTGTTTCTTTAGAAGAATAAGTAACAATAAATAGCAAATGAAAGCTCTAATGCGAAGGCCACATAACAAAGCCATTGATGCGCAGAAGATGAACAGCATCATATAGTCTGCTCGTACATCAGTTGTCGCAAGTCTGAATTATTATCCGTTACTCACAGTACTGGGAAATGTGCAAAGGAATGGTTTTATACATACAAATAGCTTTTGATGCAAATTACCTCGGGTTCCAAACATTATTTAAAGTTGGTTTATGTACACTTTGCTTTGATGGTCCAGATCTGAAAAGTTTGCATTAGTGAACAGGCAATTGTTTTTAAAATCTTGCAAATTATTTGTGACACTCAGGATCTGCAAATTGTTATCTTCCTTTAACGATCTGCAATCTCAAGAGGAGATAATAAGAAATCTCAAATATCAAGAAGTGCCGGAAATGAAAACATGTCCATCTATTTTCGAATCTCATCCATTTTACAAGGAGTTGAATTGCTCATGTGTATTGGTGTAAAAGAGTTCTTGGCAGTTGTCAAAGAATAGATGGGGAAATTGTGTTGGTGTTCTGTTCAGTTCTTCCCTCAATCAACATCACAGCAAATAATCTGGTGATTTATTTAATATCTGCGGACAAATTGGCTTTTGTGACATTCAGAGATGATAAACGAGCTGCAGGAAATTGGCAAAATATTGGGGAGGGAGCAAGAAGCTAAATTGATGATTAAATATTACTTTGTGTAATTTATTTTGCAACAGTCTAATATTGAACATGCATCAACATAAATTTATAATCACCAAATGAAACATTTCCAGAAAATATGTCCGAATTGGAAGCCTACCTATACATTACAGAATGAACATAAAAATTCCAGCCCAGTTGTCAAGACAGACAAAATAGCAGAAAATTAATAATTTTTATTAATAGCAGTAATTTAGCAAAAGTCAGTAGATATATTTGTTTCTGGGGGGTATAAACTGCTTAATCTACCTTGACAATTTTTGTGCTTATCAACAACAATTTCTGGCTGCCAATAACGTAATTATGGCATGACTCCTGCTGAGAAGCAGCTGTTGTCCTTCGTCTATTGTCATTCATCACTTGGTACTCTACTGTCATCATCACTCGGTACTGAAGACTGGGGAATGACCAGGGCAGCACTGATGGCCTGCTTTGCTCCATTTCACATTGGTCCCAACACTTGATCTCTAAGGCCATCTGAAAGCCAAAGAGACACTTTTGCTCTAAATTGAAGGATGTGATCGATGTTCAGCAGCTGTGGCAAGGCTTGCACGTCATCTCTTCCTACAAGGCAAAATCATGTGGCAGCTCCAGTGACAGCGAGGCAACACTCCCCGACATGCTCAGTGTGTCTACACTCACTTTGAAAGAGAGAACATCAGTGTGCCTCCTCGGACCCACATACCTCTCGACTCCATTGTAATGTGAGTCATGAAGGCCGATGTCAGAAGATCCTTCTTGGTGGTGAATCTTGGAGACTGTCGGGCCCTTATGGTGTACCTGGCCGTGTTCTTAAAACCCGTGCGGACCAACTGGCTGGGGTTGTTGCGGATATCTTCAACCTCTCGTTACTAAGGGCAAAGGTTCCCACCTGCTTTGAAAGGACATCAATAATACCAGTGCCCAAGAAGAGTAAGTAGGAAATAAAACTGCAGATGCCGGTTTAAATCGAAGTTAGACACAAAATGCTATAGTAACTCAGCTGGTTAGGCAGCATCTCTGGAGAGAAGGAATGGGTGACGTTTCAGGTCGAGACCCTTCTTCAGACCTGACCCGAAACGTCACCCATTCCTTCTCTCCAGAGATGCTGCCTGACCCGCTGAGTTACTCCAGCATTTTGTGTCTACTTTCGATTTATCCCAAGAAGAATAAGATGACTTACCTCAATGACTACTAACCAATGACTACTAACCATTTATATCAAGATGAATAGAATACAAAAATTGAGATGTTATGCTGAAGCTCTATAAGGCGCTGGTCAGGCCGCATTTGGAGTACTGTGAGCAAATTTGGGCCCTGATGCTGGCTCTGGAGATGGCCCAGAGGAGGTTAACAAAAGTGAATCCAGGAATGAGTGGGTTAGCATATGATGAGCGTTTGACAGCACTAGGCTTCTACTCGCTGGAATATAGAAAGTTGAGGGCGGACCTCATTAAAACTTATAGAATTATGAAAGGTATAAATAGAGTGGATGTGGAGAGGATGTTTTCACTGATGGGAGAGTCTAGGACTACAGGTCATAGGCTCAGAATTAAAGGGCGCTCTTTTAGAAAGGTGAGGAGGAACTTCTTTAGTCAGAGGGTAGTTAATCTGTGGAACTCATTGCCACAGAGGGTTGTGGAGGCTGTCAGTGGATATTTTTAAGGCAGCGATAGACAAATTTTTGATTAGAATGGGTGTCATGGGTTATGGGGAGAAGGCAGGAAAATGGGATTAGGAGGCAGAGATCAGCCATGATTGAATGGTGGAGTATATTCAATGAGCCAAATGGCCCAATTCTACTCCTAGAACTTGTGAACCATCCTGACCAGGCTCTCATTTCACTCCTACCATCAGGAAAAAGGTATAGGAGCCTGAAAACCATGACACCAAGTTCAAGAATAGTTTGTTCCCAACAACCACTAGGCTTTTGAACACTACACAACACTAACCTGAACTATGAACTTCTATGGACTGTCTTTGGTTGCACTCAGGACCATTATTTTTGCATTGGTATTGGGGTCGTTAACATGTTGAATTTTTGTTTATATATTATTTGCGTATATATTTACAGGCCTGTTATGCTGCTGCAAGTAAGAATTTCATTGTCCCATTGTCATTACTGAGGAAGGTTCCCGACCCAAAACACTACCTATCCAGATCTTCCAGAAATGCTGCCTGACCCGCTAAAATATTCCAGCATTTTGTGTCTTTTTTTTTGGACAATTAAACACACTTGACTCATCATTAATCCAGAATGGTTCCTCTCTTTCTCAGGCAGGGCAGGAAAACTCTCTGAAACCTCTGCATGCAATCAACCTCGCCCACTGATTGTCCTCTCAGCTGACGTTGACCTGGGCCTACATGCTGGGATGCTTATCTGTGAATTCCCCCAGCCTCATGCAGTCGATCCTTGTTCTCACTTTCCAGATCAGGTCTCTGGAAAAGCATGGGTTGGTGTGTGAGGGAGTGAGCTGGCTAGTGTGCGGGTGAGATGACCCGGACCAAAAATACCCATTAGAGTTTAGATAAACCAGGACCGATTACAATTTGCAATTGAGAAACAGATCGTCCTAGAAAATCACAGGCTAATTATATTCTCTCTGAATCGTCATTGGTTTGAACTGAAAGAGGAATGGTTGTTTTTCTACCTGGGATGCACATACGTTTCACGTATTTCAGCACTGTTAGGCCACAGGTTTGTTGATCCAGCATAAATTACTGGGATTTTAGATTTGCAGATGCATCATTGGAAGGATCTTTAGTCACCCACATTTATCATTTGTGTAGTTACTCCTTTTTGATGAAATACCAAGGCAAAACTTACTGACATGTTCTGGTGATTCAGTTACTTTTCATGACATAAAATGTAAGCACATGCATAGTGTAATAAAATGAACAAATGAAGACAGCTTTGTAGATGCCTTGATTTAAAACTTCCATTTGTCCTTCCTCAACAAGTTGCTTTTCGCATTGTTGATATGAATGCCTGACTACATGGGAGGGTTGTGATTGTGCATTGGTATCAAGGGGGTGGTTGGCTGCCTTGCAGCAGTGTTGGAAATATTGCCTGCCCTTCTAATGCAGCAAATGAATAATGTCTTTAACAGAATGCAAGGTGAGGGGGAGAAAATAAAAACACGCCATGGGAGGAAAAACAATGCGAATAATAAAAACCTATTTTGTTCAGCGAGTTAATTAATTTGCGTTTGAAATACTTTCCCGTGACTGTGTTTTCTAAATTTAATAATGAAAAAATTAAGATTTTTTACTGTGCTTAAAAGGTGAGAAAACACCTCAAGGCATATTAATTCAGTGTCAAGGCCAAGCAGAGGGGAAAGCAAACTAACAGAAGGGTTGAATAGGCAGGTTGGTCTCAAGGGCTCCTGAAAAATGAAATATAGAAGACTGAGGTTGAGGATAACTATTCTAGAGAATGTTGGAAAGATGACTAAGGCTGGCTGAACAAAAGAAGCAGGGAATAATCAAAGAGAGGCTCAAAGTGCTGAAGTAACTCAGAGGGGTCAGGCAGCATCTCTGGAGAAAAAGGAAGGTGACGTTTTGGATCGGAGCTCAGTCCACAGCTACGCCTCTGTGATAGAGGGTTTGAGATATGATTAAGTGCTGGAGAAGGTTGGAAGCATTTGGTCTATCCAAAGTAAGTACTAAGTGATTTTAAAATAAAGTGCTGTATTTCATATTGTGATATGAATAGAAAGCTTATCTTGAAGTCTTACGGATTCGTACCAAGGTTCTTGTGTCCCACAGTATGATTTGGATGCACCACACCAAATTTGTTCAACTGCTAATGAATCACATGGAGATTTGATTGCAACTGATTTAGTTTAGCATAAGGCCTCATGTTCCATATATATATTACTGACCGTTAACATTATGAGGCAGGTCCAAAAAGCTGTGATAAGAAAATTAAGAGAAAATAAATAAAAATTCTGTGGCTGCATTGACCCTATGGGACAGAGAGTTGTGAATCTGTGGAATTCTCTGCCTCAGAAGGCAGTGGAGGCCAATTCTCTGAATGCATTCAAGGGAGAGCTGGAGAGAGCTGGATAGACCTCTTAAGGATAGCGGAGTCAGGGGGTATGGGGAGAAGGCAGGAACGGGGTACTGATTGAGAATGATCAGCCATGATCACATTGAATGGCGGTGCTGACTCGAAGGGCCGAATGGCCTCCTCCTGCGTCTATTGCCTATTGTCGTAGGCTGCAGGGAAGAAAAAGCGTATGGCAGATCTCTGACAATGGAAAGTGGAGAAAGTGACCAAGTGTTATTTATTCAGTTATTCATTTTTCAGGATCCTGGTGCTACTTGAGCAGGCCAGCATTTTTAACCCATCTTTAACTACTCGTGATGTTGGCAGGAAGCCACCTACTGAAACTGCTGCAATCCCTGAACCAAATTGTGATGATTTGTTTGTGCAATTAAATCAATTTGAGCATGTATCCAACAGTATGATATTCTGGTAGCCACACTGGATTACGAGACCATTGGTGCTTGCCTCTTGCTTAGCTATAACTTTAGGTGAACTAAAATGGCAAAATGGATTTGGTTTTTTTAAGCAATAATGCTGGTTTTATTGATGAGACTGTTTAAGCTATTGTTCTTTTCATATGTTTGACAGAGGATTCAATATGGAATACTTTCTTAACCTATACACCCATCATTTAGTGGAATAGTTTATCTTCAATGCTACTGGTATATGGTACATTTAGTTTCGTTTAGAGATACAGCGTGGAAACAGACCCTTCGGCCCACCAAGTCCGAGCCGACTAGCGATCTCCGTACACTAACACTATCCTACACACTCTAGAGACAATTTACAATTTTACTAAGGCAATTAGCCTACAAACCTGTATGTTTTTGGAGTGTGGGGGGAAACCGGAGCTCCTGGAGAAAGCCCACGCAGTTCAAGGGGGAGAACATACAAACTCTGTACAGACAGCACCTGTAGTCAGGATCGAACCTGGGTCTCTGGCGCTGTAACACTATTGCTGCGCCTTCGTGACGTACTTATTTTTACATTGTTAATTATACGATTGGAGTTGCACTTTGATTTATGCAGCTACTACATGTATATCAGTGTGAACAAGAAATAAGTTTCAGATTACATCAATGAATGATTAAGGATCGAGTTTGCAGCTAAAGGAAAATGAAATCTTGCATTTATGAAGCACTTTTCATGATGCAAATCCCCACTTTTTAACAATGGTTTTGTTTCAATGGCGCTTTTTCTACTGCCAGACACTGCATTGCAAAAACTTCACATGCCAGCAATAGCAGCACCTGCATTTATTCCTTAATACTGTTCCTGGCTGCTCTGCTTCCTCTGATACTGATGCCGACACATTCTCACAACAGCTGGAAAAATCATCTTAAACAAACAGGTAAATCATTTATTTTTGCACGAGACTGGATTCTGAATATAATCTCAAATTTTTGTTTTTGATTTGTTTGAATGACTATCGACCGGTGGCTGATCAAGAACCACATCTGTGCCTTCCTCCCTCGCAATATGGACCCGCTGCAGTTCGGATATCGTCCGAACAGATCCACGGATGATGCAGTCTCCCAGGTTCTGCACACCGTTCTCTCTCATCTTGACAGCCAGAAGGGGGGTTATGTGAGGATGCTGTTCATTGATTTTAGTTCAGCTTTCAACACAATAGTCCCCACCAGACTGGCTGAGAAGTTGCTGAAACTGAGGCTTAACACTCCTCTGTGTGCCTGGGTCCTGGACTTTCTCACCGCCAGGCCCCAAGTGGTCAAGATGGGGAGACAAACATCTAACCCCCTCACCCTGAACACAGGATCCCGCCCCCCAGGGTTGCGTCCTTAGCCTCCTACTGTAATCCCTGTACACACATGATTGTGTGGCCAGGTTCAGCTCCAACTGCATCATCAAGTTTGCTGACGACACTGTGGTGGTGGGCCTGATCTCCGATAACGAGGAGAAGGCCTACCAGGAGGAGGTGGCTGATCTGGCACTCTAGTGTCAGAACAACAGCCTCCTCTTGAATGTCACAAAAACTAAGGAGCTGATTGTAGACTTTAGAAGGGCTCAACATCCGAGGACGTACACACCACTGGAGATAAATGGGATTACTGCGGATAGCGTGAGCATCTTTAAATACCTGGGCGTCCACATCACAGTGGATCTGACATGGACAACACACATTGCCGCACTGGGGAGTAAGGCAAGGCAGCGGCTTTACCACCTCAGACAGTTGATGAAATTCAGAGTCTCTCTGAGGATCCTTCAGTGCTTCTATTCTGGGGCTGTAGAGAGCATCTTGTCCGGAAACATCATAAACTGGTTTGGAAATAGCTCTGCCCAGGACAGGAAGGCTCTGAACGCACTATGGGAACTACACTCGCCCCCCTGCAGGACCTATACCTCAGGAGGTGCAGATCCAGAGCCAGCAACATTATGGGGGACCCCTACCACCCCAGCAACGGTCTGTTCCAGCTGCTACGGTCAGGCAAACGCTTCCGCTGTCACGCTGTGAAAACAGAGGATGAGACGGTTTCTACCCACAGGCCATCAGGACTGTTAACTCTCATATCACCAGGGACTAATTTATTTTACTGTATTAATTTATTTTTTGTGTTAATTTTTTTAATTTTTTTTCTATTCTGTTTTGTAGTTTTAATACAATCCGCAGGCGTTGCCACTTTCATTTCACTGCACATCTTGTATATGTATGTGACAAATAAAGTTGACTTGACTTGACTTGACTAATTTGATGTTGGGAAGGACACTTTGCCAGTGAGGTCGGTCTTCCTTGCCCATCACAAGAAAACTCCATAATTTCAACACTGCCAGTTTTATTTTGAAGGATAGAGAAGTGAGGGCTGTGAGGGAACTGCACAGCAGCAGAGTTCTGCACAAGAGCAGATCAGCCACGATTCATATTGAAGGTGCTAGGTGGCCTACACTTCTTCCTAATTTGTTGTGTATTGTTTCTGGGCTACTTCAGGGTATAGTCACAAATCCACCACCTCAGCATAGGATTGGAATTGGGCTTGGGCAGCTTACAACCTAGTGGCATGAATACTGATTTCTCTAACTTGAAGTAACCTAGCAGGGGACTTGACCTGAAACTGCCTGTTTTTCCACAGATGCTGCCTGACCTGCTGAATTTTTCTAGTATTTTCTCTTCTCATTATAAGTTTATGGACAACATGCAACAACCACTCTTTCAGCTCTTTGATTAGCTTATTTTAACGATGATTTGAAATGTTTTGCTCGAGAAGAAATTAGGATTTGGATTCAAAACAAATAGATGCAATTTGCATCTCACATTACCTTTCCATAAACAAACGGACCTTAACTAATTAAAGTTCATGTGAGGCCCCTTTAAGTGAGATAACTTGCACAAAGCATGGGGAGTCTGAAAAATAATTGAAGATGACTTATTTGAAAACAGCAAAGCATCCTGTGCTAAAGATGACTCATTGTCAGTTTCCCTGGGATTATAAATGGTACATTTTAAAAGCTAATGTTAAAGCTATTTGAAAGCTATTGGGAGTGAGTCATTAATAGGTGATTAACTGAACATTCTATCAGACTAAACAGCCACACTGCAGTTGAGAAACAACTCCAACCGGATTGTCCAATCCACCAACCAGTAGCTACTGGAGTAGCTTCTAGTGGCTAGCTTTGCTTCTCATTGGAAAATCAATGGAGTGCTGCTGATTGCTGGCATCTTCTGGACAACCCTCACCATCCCCACCCATCCTCCATCCCCAGCCTTGATTTTGGAAGGGGGCCTCTGGCATTCAGTAAGGCAGTTCACTGGGGTCTCGTGGTACAACTGGACTGTTGAAAGATAGGATGCTTCTAGTGGACTTGAGACCCAGGCCATTACTGAAGTCTCTGGCTCAATCTGCGACTCAAGGCATGGGGTGAGATGCATGCAGTCCATGTGAACTTTGTGCACACATGTGCAAACCCACTGATTCCCACAGTCATCTTGACTACATCCACTCTGCCACTTGCAAGGATGCCACCCCTAACTCTTAATTTTATCTTTCCCACTGCATCTGCCCCTAAGGTGAGATTTTCCACTCTAGGACATTCAAGATGTTGTTGATTGAATTGAGTGAAATATACAGCATGGGAACACGCCAAAATCCACACTGATCATTGATCACCCATTCATTATCCCACATTTGCATTTATCCTCTACACACTAGGGGCAAATTAGGGGCTAATTAATGCACAAACCCACATATTTTGGGGATGTGAGAGGAAACTGGAGCACCTGGAGGAAACTCACGCAGTCATAGGGAGAAGGTGCAAACTCCACACAGACAGCACCCGAGGTCAGGATTGAACCTGGGTCTCTGGGGCTATGAGGCCACTGCTGTGCCACTGTGCTGCCCTGTTGTGGATGGATCCCTCACCCATGTTGGAGTTCCCCTGGCCCTCACCTTTCACTCCACCAGGCTCTGCATCCAACGCACCATTCTCCGACATTTCCAGAACCTTAAACATGATCCTGCCACCAATTACACCTTCACATACCCACCCTATTTTGGGGAAACAGTTATAAGACTAAAACGGAAAGACTAAGTAGGTTAGGCAGCATCTGTGGAAGGATGAAATGTTAATTTTGTTTGTCTATCCAGAGAGGCTGCCTGACGTGCTCATTGTTTCCAACATTTCCCAGCTTTCTTTCAAACAGATTTCCAGCATCTGCAGAAACTTGAATTTAAGCTGATCTTAACACTTATTAAAAAGTGTTGAAAGTTTTTAAAAATCCCATTTTTTCCTAGAAGTTTGCTAATTAAACTACAGATGGCATTTTTCATCCGTCCTTTCTCTGGTGGGCGATGCATGAGGCCACTTAACATCGCCTCGAGTTTCCATGTCAATTGTCTCTAAGACAACGGAAGTGGTGTTATCAGTGGGCACGAAGACTGTTCATATGACCACACTGCATGCCAATGCGACCAGCATAGTGCAGGATTCAGTAGGTTCGCCTGTGACCCTCAAGTGGTGGGTGTTGTGACTGCTTGTAACTGCTTGGGTCCTCAATCCAGCCCTTTGGTACCCCAGTCTCTGGATTTAGATGCTGAACGTTCATTCAGAAAGCACAAAACGACCATGAAGCTCTCAGACTATCATGAATTCCCACCTGCCTCCTTAGTGTCCTTTCTATTAGGGAACTTGCCCTTACCCTGTGTGGTTTACTTACACAATCTGATGAAGGATTTCGACTGGAAACGTCACCTATTCCCTTTCTCCAGAGATGCTGCCTGACCCACTGAGTTACTCCAGCAATTTTGTATCTGTCTAGAGAGAAATATCTCTCAGGGTTAGAACAAATGTGTTGATGGGAGCAATTAGAATTATAAGCACATAATGATTCCTTATATACTGTGTGTGTGTAAATGTATTCCATCCATTAATTACCCCTGCTTCCTTTTACAAACTAGTGAGTAATTGTTGGAATACTAATTCACAAGCACCAAGACCAGTCATTTTCATATTAATACCTGGCTATTGAACCTGATTGTGTGTTCTTGAACTTCGAGCAATCGAGTATCTTTCAACACTGCAGCCCAACAAAATGTTTCCTTTTTAACCCACAAGCTGAGATTGACAAGGCCTGACCAATCAAAGATTCAACTTGTACCTTCCTGTGCCCCGTGGTGTCACTCAGGGATGGGAAAGCTTCATAATTTATCGAAGTTGAATATATTTAACCAGAAGAACAGAAGCATAACAGTGGTGGGGTAGTAGGGTTGCTGCCTCACAGCACCCATAGTCAGGATCGAATCTAGGTCGCTGGCACTGTAAGGCAGTAAATCTACTGCTGCACCACTGTGCCACCCACAATTTTGAGTATTGTGTTCAGTATTGATACCCTGCTATAGGAAGGATGGTGTTAAGCTCGAAAGGGTGCAGAGAAGATTTACGAGAATGTTGCAGGGACTCGAGGGCCTGAACTAAAAGGAGAAGTTGAGAAGACTTGGACTTTATTCCCTGGAACACAGGAGGCTGAGGGTTGACTTGTGGAGGTGTATAAAATTATGAGGGGAATAGATAGATACACAGGTCCAGAAACCAAGGTTCAATCCTGACCTCGAGTGCTGTCTGTGTGGAGTTTGCAGGTTCTCCCAGTGACCGTATGGGTTTTCTCCATGTGCCCTGGTTACCTCCCACGTCCTGGATTTATAGGTTAATTGTCCTCAGTAAATTTCCCCTAGTGCTGAGGGAGTGGATGCTTGATGCTAGAAATAGTGTGAACTGGTATTCGATGTCCGGCGTGGACGCTGTGGGCAAAGTGGCCTGTTTTCATGCTGGATCCTTCACTCAATCAATTGGACCAGAAGCAAACCATCCTCTTCGCAGAGACTGCGTCAGGAGGGTGATGCAAGATGAATGCTGCCAGGTTAATGAAATATAAATTTCCCTCTCCTCACACCAACGCCCACTCCACCTGGGTGAGTAGTCATTTGGAATAAGTTACGTTTTTTTCTGATACTGCAGTAGTGTCAGCTGGTGAAAGATACCCTTTAATTACCTGCTTAGAATGTTGGCCAATATACCTGCAGGAGCTGAGGTTATACTTTGTTTAGTTTAGTTTAGTTTGGAGATACTGTGTGGAAACAGGCCCTTCACCCCGCCGAGTCCGTGCCGGCCAGCAATCCCCCCATATTAACACTATCCTGCGCATACTAGGGACAATTTACACATATGCCAAGCCAATTAACCTATAAACCTGTACGTTTTTGGAGTGTGGAAGGAAACCAAAGAACTCGGAGAAAACCCACGTGGTCACGGGGAGAACCTACAAACTCTGTGCAGACAGCACCCGTAGTTGGGATCAAACCCGGGTCTCCGGCGCTGCAAGCATTGTAAGGCAGCAACTCTACTGCTGCGCCGCCATGCCACCACTTGTGGCATGAAAGGGCACAGGGAGTTCAGGCCAAGTAGTGAATGGTTTGCTCTTGGTCAGCCTTGGGGCACATTTTACCCACAGCCTCCATGCTGTCCTGAGCCTGCGGATCAATGACCAGAGCTGATCAACTCTTCCCACTAATACATTCTTCATTCATGCATTGTTTCAATGATATTTCTGACCCTCACACACAACCAAGAAGTTCTCCAGATCATACCAGTAAATCAAAATTTTAAGCAAAATTGCAGATCCTGGAAATTGGAAATAAAACAAAAGATGCTGGAAGCACTCAGCAGCATCTGTGGAAGGAGAAACAGAGTGCGATGAAGGATCTTGGACCTGAAACATGAACTCTTCTCTGTCCACAGATGCTGTCTGACCCACAGAGTGGTTCCCTTCTGTTGGGCAATGAAATCTGCTCAATAACCTTCCTGTTTTTATTCCTCATACCCAATGGATTTCTAAAGTGAATATCACACAACTGCAGCTCAACAAGTCTGTGCCTTCAATTATTTTGCACGTAACCAATGTTCACATTCTATGTGGGGCTTATTCTACAAATTCTCCGTATCTTCTTTTCAGTTGGTATTTTCTTCAATGTCACCATGATTTTGCCTTCAGCAACTTTCTCTGACAGGGCAGTCTATGGCCTTTCAACATTCTATAGAAGAACATGATAAATTAGCTGAGAAATCCATTCAGCCTTCATTGCCATTCAATATTATCATGGCTAATCTGTTACCTCAGTGTCACTTTCCTGCACTCATCTCCAAATCCCTGAATTAATCACCTCTTTTTTTCTAAAATATTTTAACAATGATTTTGTAAACCATATTCAAATACATTTTAAGCCTACGTGGATCCCATGAATCGTAATGCAAGACATAATTCAGTACTTGGCTCGAGTTTACTCTTGAGGGCATGTTTTAGTTTTCTTCAAAATCACTTCATTAAGCATATTTTAATAAATTATACACCTGGAGTTCATTTTCTTGCAATTAACTTGCAGAGATCAGATATTTGAAGAACGTATTCTGAGTCATGTTCCATCCACGAATTAATGTTTTTTTCTGTTAGATCTCCATGGTTATAACTAGGGGACAAATAATGCCATGCAGCTAGGTAAAAAGTTATGGTTAAATCTTGTAACCCAGGCCGGAAGAAATGTCTGCTGACTAAACCATTTTGTAAGATTGCCGAATATAATCTATATATAACTACTGTGCACGTGTGTGTGTTTTTTTAGTTTGTAATATTTTCTTGAGTTGTGTGCTTGACCTTGTATCGAAAGAACAAGAAGCGAGACAACCCATTAATCTCCTGCAGATGGGGTCTGACATCTAAAAAAAAATTGAATTTGGACTTTAAGTGGTTCAGGACAAAGTGTTTGGATTCAATGCAAGACTATCCTCTAAGGATGCAGAATGCATTCAAACTTAAGACTATTACTATATGTTGGTGATATGACTGGAAAAGATTATCTTCACTCTTCTAAGAAAGTAAGGAGATGGATAAGATCGAGTGCATAGGGTACTTTGTGCATTCATTTGCTGAGACCATCATCCCTGATCACTGTCAGCACATGGTATTTGCTGTTGGAATTTATTCTATTTTGTGCTTTGGAATGAATTTCTGATGCTGGGGACAACATGAAGATGTGACCATGATTTGGGTTTGGCATTATCGATCAGGATTGCATTTCAAGGCCGAAGATAGACACAAAATGATGAAGTAACTCAGCGGGTCTGGCAGCATCTCTGGAGAAAAGGAATAGGTGATGTTTCGGGATGAGACCCTTCTTCAGACTTTTGTTACTTTTGTTACCCATCAGGGACACCAGATGGCAGCAAAACACCTTCTAGATTGGTGGAGTTGTGTAATAGAAGCAACAAACCAAACAATGACCAAACGCAGGGCAATAAAGGCCTATGAACATTGGCTTGCACAAGATTACCAAGCATGTAACTCAGCCTCACAGGGAATAGAAGGTAGAACACAATGTGCTGATGTAGGTCAGTGGGTCAGGCATCATCTCTGGAGAACATGGATTGGTGACATTGGAGAACGAGACCCTTCTTCAGACTGATCATGGGAAGGGGAAGTCGAGGGGGGGGGGGGGGGGGGAGGGGTGCCAATACAAAGCCTGACAAATGATAGGTGGATACAGGTAAGGCCACATACAAACTGGAGGAACTGCACCTTATATTCCACATGGGTAGCTTACAACCCAATTGTGTTGCATTCTCCGATTTTATGTTGCGAACCTGCAAACATCCCCTACCCTTTTCTTCCCCCTGTCATCCCCATGCACCACACTTTAGTCCCTTTCGCTTCAATACCTTGTGTCTTTTCACTCTGGCCTTGGTCCATTCAAATGCCAATTACCCACTCAACTGTATCCACCTATCACTAGCTTGGCTTGAGTCCGGCCTGTATTTTTTTTTATAAACCAGCATCTGTGGTTCCTTGAGTCTAGGCAATAGAAGGCCCCAGCTTTGATTCTTTCTATGCACAGAGGGGAAACAGTAGGGCACAGCTAGTCATTCTACTTGGACATTTTAAACACAAATCAGGGATGGAGAGATACTTTGAGGACCACTACAGCCATGACTCTCCGATGTGAGGAAATGTTAAATCAATAATTACAGCATACAAACTAGCAATGAAAATTGATGAAAGAGGAGTATAACAATACCTTGAGTATTGTGTGTAGTTCTGGTGCCACACTGTGGGAAGGATGTGATTAATTTAGAAAGGGTGCAGAAGAAATTTACAGGAATGATGCCAGGACCAGCAACATTGAGTTATAAGGAGAAACTAGATATACTGGGATTGTTTTCTCTGGAGTGCAGGAGTGTTGAAGGATAACCTAATAAAGGTTTATAAAATTATGATAGGCAGAGACAGGGTAGATGGTCACATTCTTTTTCCCAGGATAGGGGAATCTAAAACTGAATGGCATTGCTTTAAGATGAGAGGGATACAATTTCAAGGAAATCTGAGGGACGTTTTTCACACAGAAATTGTGTGGGCTTATGCAACAAGTTGCCAGAGGTAGTGGTAGAGGTAGGTACAATTACAATGGTTAAAAGGCAGTTATGCAGGTACATGGATAGGAAGGATTTGGGGAATGTCGGCCAAATGCAGGCAAATAAATTGAGCATAGATAGGCATCTTGGTCAGCATGGAAGAGTTGGGCTGACAGGACTGTTTCAATGCTGTATGAAAATGTAAATCTATGAATCTTTATAAATGTATTTTACTAGTAATAGTTCATAAGAAGGGAAGGGGGACTGGCAAGAAAAGACTTCTGTGGATATGTAAAAATGAAGAGGGTGGCTCGGGTGAACTTGGGAGCCCCTAAAGTGAGTGATTGTGGAATTAATAACAAGTAACAGGGAAATGGCCAGTAAATGAATAACACCTTGCATTAATCTTGTAGTGGAAGACCCAGAGATTTCTGATTGGTTGGTTTCAAATAATATGGAAGAACTTGTAGCAATCACTTTCACTGAGGAACAAGATATGAATAAGTTTATTGGCCAAGTATGCATATACAAGGAATGTGCCTTGGTGCTCCGCTCACAAATGACAACACAAACATACAGTTAACAATTAAGAATAAAGCGTAACCACATCAAAACAATAAGGATACAACATTACCGTCTAAACATGTGGGTGAAAATAAACCAGAGCAAAAAAGGGACTACAGACTTTGGTTATTGAGTAGAACTATCACTCGTGGAAAAAAGCTGTTTTTATGTCTGGCTGTGGCTGCTTTGACTGTTGCCTTCCTGAGGGAAGTGCTTCGAAGAGTTTGTGGCCAGGGAACATTATTGGGAATATTAATGGGACTGAAGGTCCCAATGGCCTGTACACAAAGGTTATAATAATGAGTATAAGAAAATAACTGCAGATGCTGGTACAAATCGATTTATTCACAAAATGCTGGAGTAACTCAGCAGGTCAGGCAGCATCTCGGGAGAGAAGGAATGGGTGACGTTTCGGGTCGAGACCCTTCAGTCTGAAGAAGGGTCTCGACCCGAAACGTCACCCATTCCTTCTCTCCCGAGATGCTGCCTGACCTGCTGAGTTACTCCAGCATTTTGTGGTTATAATAATGATGTGGACGCCAAAATAATGAAGCCATTGGTTGAAAAATTTCAAACCTCACTGAGCTAGGGGAAGGTCCCATCAAACCGCAAATGTGAAACCATTGTTCAAGAGGGAGGAAGTCAGTAAGCGGGTAACTATAGGCCTGTTTGTTTAACAGCTGTTATTGGCAGGATGCTGGAGTCTATAACCAAGGAACAATTAGCCTGTTATTTACAGTAGCTTGATGTAATTAAACCTAAATGAACATGGTTTTGTGAAAGGGAAATTTTGCTTTATACATTTGCTGCAGTTTTGCAAGGATGTAACAAGCTGGATCTATATAGGCAAACTTGTGGATGCAGTGTATTTAGATTTTCAGAAGACACTCAACAAGGTGCCACATGTAAGGCTAGTGCACAAGGTAAGAATTCATGATAACAGGGGAAGTGTGTTAGCATGGATTGAAATTGGTTATTGCGTAGATGACCAAGACGGTCGTTTTCAGGCTAGAATGAGGTAACTAGTGGAATACTCCAAGATTCAGTGTTTTGTTTAGTTTAGAGATACAGCGCGGAAACAGGCCCTTCGGCCCACCAAGTCTGCGCCGACCAGCAATCCTTGCACACTAACACTATCCTTCACACAGTAAGTAGGGGCAATTTTACCAAGCCAATTAACCTACAAACCTGTATGTCTTTGGAATGCGGGAGGAAACCAGAACTCCCGGAGAAAACTCACACAGGTCACAGGGAGAACATACAAACTCCCTACAGTCAGCACCCATAGTCAGGATCAAACCCGGATCTCTGGCGCTGTAAGGCAGCAACACTGCCGCCGTGCTATGGTGCCACCCTTGGTGCTTGGCCCTCAATTATTTAAATCATATTAACGACCTGGTGGAAGGAGCAGAGTATCAGGTATCAAGTTTGCCAATGACGCACAAATAGGCACGAGGCCCTGTTGTAATGAGGATATACTCAGACTCAGCAACTGAATAAATGTAAGTTGAGTGCGTGGGCAAAACAACAAATGGAAAGTGTGAGGTTATGCACTTTGGTGAGAGCAATCTGAAGGCAGACAATTATCTAAATGGAGAAAGATTGCATGTTGATGAACTACAGAGGGATCTAGGCTTTCGTGTGTATGAATCACAAAAAGTTAGTGGGCAGCTGGAGCAAGTGGTTCGGAAGGAATCAGCACCTTGGCCTTTATTGCAAGAACGTTTGAGTTTACGAATAAAGAAGAATTATCACAATTTTACAGGATACTGATGAAGCCACATGCGTTACTCCAGAATTTTGTGAATAAATAGCTTCTGAGTTACTGCAGCATTTTGTGAATAAATACCTTCGATGAGGCTCTCACTAGGATCTCTTCTACATCCCGCAGCTCCGCTCTTGCTCCCCCTCCCCCCACTCGTAACAAGGACAGAATCCCCCTCGTTCTCACCTTCCACCCCACCAGCCAGCGTATCCAACAAATCATCCGCCAACATTTCCGTCACCGACAATGGGACCCCACCACTGGCCATATCTTCCCATCCCCTTCTCTTTCTGCATTCCGCAGAGACCGTTCCCTCCGTAACTCCCTGGTCCACTCGTCCCTTCCTACCCAAACCACCGCATCCCCGGGCACTTTCCCCTGCAACCGCACGAGATGCAACACCTGTCCCTTTACCTCCCCCTCCACTCCATCCAAGGACCCAAACAGTCTTTCCAGGTGAGACAAAGGTCCACCTGCACCTCCTCCAACCTCATCTATTGCATCCGCTACTCCAGATGTCAACTTATTTGCATCGGCGAAACCAAACGCAGGCTCGGCGATCGCTTCGCTCAACACCTGCGCTCGGTCCGCGTTCGCCAATCTGATCTCCCGGTGGCCGAGCACTTCAACTCCCCCTCCCATTCCCAGTCGGACCTTTCTGTCATGGGCCTCCTCCAATGCCGTAGTGAGGCCCACCGGAAATTGGTGGAACAGCACCTCATATTTCGCCTGGGCAGCTTGCAGCCCAGTGGTATGAACATCGATTTCTCCAACTTTAGATAGTTCCTCTGTCCCTCTCTTCCCCTCCCCCTTCCCAGATCTCCCTCTATCTTCCTGTCTCCACCTATATCCTTCCTTTGTCCCGCCCCCCTGACATCAGTCTGAAGAAGGGTCTCGACCCAAATCGTCATCCATTCCTTCTCTCCTGAGATGCTGCCTGACCTGCTGAGTTACTCCAGCATTGTGTGAATAAAGCCACATCAGGAGCACTGAGCAGTGCACATTTTTAATTCCTCTATTTCGGAAGTCACTCAACTTATTCCTGGGATGAGATGGTTGATTTATCAAGAGGAGCTAACAAAATTTGATTTATATTATTTGGAGTTCAGATGAAAGAGGGGTGATCTTATTGAAATATAAGATCCCAATAGGTCACAACAGGGTAGGTGTTGAGAAGTTTCCACAAGTGGAAAAACATTAGACACGGAGACTTAATTACAAAATTAGGAAGTGGTCATTTAAAACCATGTTGCCTATGAAATTCTTCTCTCAGAGTGGGGTGAATCTTTGGAATTATTCACCCAGAAGATTGTGGCTTGATCATTAGAAGTAATTAAAGTGGAAGTAGATCAATTTTGCGAGTTGGAGACCTGGCAAGGGGAGGAAATGAGGCCAGGGACAGATCAGCCATGACCATGTTGAATGACAATGCAAGTTTAGGAGACTAGGTGTGCTACTTGCTTTTGAGTGTTGTGTTTTAGATATAATCTGTCACAATGCATTTGGGGTGTTTCAGCTTTCCTCACTGTCCTCAGCTTTAGAAGGTAGCGAGGGCATCACAGTGGCACAGATGTAGAGCTGTTGCCTTACGGCACCAGAGACCCAGGTTAGATCCTGACCACGGGTGCTGACTGCACGGAGTTTGTACGTTCTCTCTGTGACCGTGTGGGCTTTCTCCGGGTGCTCCGGTTTCCCCCCACATTCCAAAGGTGCAGGATTGCAGGTAAAATGGCTTCTGTAAATTGTCTTTAGTGTGTAGGATAGAACTAGTATGTACAGGTGATCGTTGGTCGACGCAGACTCAGTGGGCCAAACAGCCTGTTTCCACACGGTGTCTTTAAACTAAACTGAATGTGAAAGGCAATCAAGTGATAGCCCTTTAACTTTTTTTAAATTCTTCATTTTCAAATGTAAGTGCAAGAATGAATTTGTATTTTGTACGAGTTTTCAGAGACAATTTTCTGTTTGGCCTTTTGTATTGGAAGACACAGCAGGGTGTCTGTTACATCTTTGATGAGCAAAAACATTTATATGTGCGTGGGCTCATATTGTTTAGTTTAACAATTGACCTCTAATTAAGATATTTATTTGACTAAAGTCTATGTGGATAATCCCCAATCCCCTTTGAAGGCTAAAAGAACCATGCTCATTATATCTACAGGGTGAAAGCTACTCGATTGGATTTATTTATGTGTAACTAGTACTCATAAAAAAAAAACCACAATCTTCAAATAATCTTTGTTTCTTGTAACTATTCAGAACTGTGCTGTCTGGACCCTGATGAGCAAGAGGATTTTTGGATTAACCAATGAGATTGTGCTCGATTCCAGTTCACCCATGGAGTTTGGTTTACTTATCCAAATCATGCTCTTAATAGTCTGAGCTATGATTCCTTCCATGTCAACTACTTTTTGATTCTTGGCATTTCAATCGAACAAATACTTGTGAAACTTATGTGGCGAGCTTTAATTGTCTGGATATTTTCTATATACATTTACCCTGATTGAGTTTTATTCTCTAATCAATTCCCATAATGGCTTACCATTCAGAAGGAAAAGATTTATTCATATCGCTCTCCGTCTATTTGCATATATTATTTCAAATAAGCTGTTCAAATCTTTGAAGCAAAAGTTTTTGAACATAGGTATTTGATACTCTTATCATTACCCAATACACCTTATTTTTGGTTAGCTCTAAATGCTTAAGAACTAATGCAAATTTCATCTGAATGGTCAAAAGCAAATAGGAGTCAATTCTCCAGTAGGAGGTCAATTACATGATGATGATTATTATACGAATTGGAACATCAGTTGGGGCTTGGGAGGACATCAGGTGCTGGAGGGCACACATTGCTTACACTTTAATGCTCATGGAATGAGAACAATGGAAACCTGACAATATCAGGAAAAAAATGTCAGTTCTGTTGTGGGCACCATGTTATAGGAAAGATGTTGTCAAGCTGGAAAGGGTGCAGAGAACATTAAAGGGCCTGTCCCAGTTACGCAATTTTTAAGGCGACTACCGGCGACTGTCAAAGTCGTAGCAGATCGCCAAAATTTTATTTTACCCTACGACAATGACCACGACAATACCGAGTCAGATCGATACAAGTTACTTTTTTTGTGAAACTAGTACCTGGCTAAGAGATTACACTGTCTTCGGAAACATTGCAAAATTCCCACGCTTACCTGACCGTCAAACTGTCGCCTCCAATCTACCTGTCAAATGTCCTGACAGTAAATAAATTGGTTAAACAAAACTATCTTCTGGTATCTTCAAATGCCTTTTCTTAATTTAATATTACGTACTTCTAAATGCATCTGCGACAACCTAGCAAACCCGAGGACAGCATGCAATAAGCTACGATACCTGGCGACAAACCAGCTGTCGCCGAGAAATTTCTATCTGGAAATTTTTTCTGTGACGCGCCGAGATCCGCTACGATTCATTGAAGACTCCTCACGATCATGCCCGCGACACCCCGGCAAACGTTCGGCGACAGCCTAGTCACTGGCAGTCGCCTTAAAATCGCCTACGTGGGACAAGCCCTTTACGAAGATGTTGTCAGGACTTGAGGGCCTGAGCCATAGGGAGAGGTTGAGCAGGCTAGGACTCTATTCTTGAAGTGCTGGAAGATGAGGGGTGATCTTATAGAGGTGTACAAAATCATGAGAGGAATAGATCGGGTAATCGCAGAGTCTCTTGCCCAGAGTAGCGGAATCGAGAATCGAGATTTAATAGGAACCTGGGGGGTAATCTTTTTACACAAAAGTTTGATGGGTGTATGAAACAAGCTGCTGGAGGAAGTGGTTGAGGCAGGCCCTATCGCAACGTTTAAGAAACGTTTATGGAGGTGCATGGATAGGATAGATTTACAGGGATCTGGGCCTAACGCAGGCTGGTGAGACTAATATAGATGGGGCATGTTGGTCAGCAAAGGCAGGTTGGGCCGAAGGGCCTGTTTCTACACCGTCTAATTCTATGACTCTGAGTCCTCTTCCTTAGAAGTAACCCTCATCGTATTATGAGCTATTTCTCTTCCAGAAATGAATCTCACTTGTTCATTTTTGCAGTCTTGACCGATCAGGGTTCATTCACCTGAAACATCAACTTTGTTTCTCTGTCCACGGATGCTACCTCGCCTGCTGATTTATTCCAGCACTTTCTGTTTTAATTATGAGCTAATGCTAAATTATTGAGGATTAAGGGAAGAAAAAGTTATGGGAGAAAATGTAAGTAAGAAAAATAAAAACAAACAGCTGGTCAAGTTGTAGGATAGGATGCTGTCTCTTCATTACATGTTGGGCTTTATTTCAGATCTTTATCAACTGCAGTATTGTATTTTGCTTTTGACATAAGGAGGGCGATAGGGGCAAGAGCCTCAAGGTTAACGATTCAGCCAATGCTCCACCTGTTGTCCTGTGGCTGCTAAAGTAGATGGTATGCAATGAGAAGACTGTGAGGGGAATGCCTTATTTACAACTTTATAATGCAATCCCCTAAGACTACAGCATTTTTTGAAGCCTCATCATGCTTCTGTCAGTTACAGATTCAAGCTTTTTCAGTGCTTTTCAACTCTACAGTTTACAGTTTAGTTTATTATCATGTGTACCGAGGCACATCAAAAAGCTTTTTGTTGCGTGCTATCAGCGGAAAGACAATACATGATTACAATCGAGCAAGTTACCGTGCATAGATACAGGGTAAGGGAATAAAGTTTAAAGCAAGGTAAAGCCGGCAAAGTCTGATTAAGGATAGTCCGATAAGGAACAGCTTCATCCCCAGGGCCATAGCTGCTGTGAACCGGTCCTGCTGAGCCGGATGGCCACAACGCATAGATCAACTTGCACTTTACCCTGTCTAAAAACTGTTACAATTGTTTCGTTTCATTGGGTTGCTGTTAATTACTTAAATTATTGCATCGTATGGGAGGCACATTCCCAATCTCGTTGTACCCCTGGGTACAATGACAATAAAGATATATTGTATTGTATTGTATTGTATGAGGTAGATAATAGTTCTCTGGTTGTGGTAGGTTGATTCAGTTGTCTGATAATAGCTGGGAAGAAACTGTCCCTGAATCTGGAGGTGTGTGTTTTCACACTTCCAGATATAACAACAATGTGTTGTCTTCTTATCGAGCCTTTAACACACACTGTCTGTCCTCAGCCTTCTCTAGTGCTACAGTAAGGACAAATGCAAAATGGAAGACCAACATCTTATGATGCACTTGAATAGCAACTCAATGTGTGAACATTGAATTTTCCAATTCCAGGTAAAGCACACCCTCCCACACACACACTCACCTGTTCAAGTAGGTTTCTTCCACCATTGTCCACTTTTCCCATCCCTTTCTCCCTCAACCCCCTATTTCATTTGCCCATCATCCCCTCCCCATCTGGTTCCATCTATCATCCATCAGCTTCTGTCCCATCCTCCCTCATATTGGTGCATTTCGGTTTTCTTTCCTCATGCTTCTCAGTTCTGATGCAGCGTCTGAACTCATTGACCTACACCTTTACCCTCCACATTGACCCACTGACCCAAAGGGCCGGAGTAACTCAACGGGTTAGGTAGCATCTCTGGAGAACATGGATAGGTGATGTTTCGGTTAGGGACTCTTCATCAGTTGGGAAAGGGTCCTTCTTCAAAGGAACACTGTCAAATACACCGTAAATGAGGCAATAATAGATTAGAATACCAAAGGTTGCTGAGAGAGATAAACTTGAGGAGCATGTTAAACAATAACGAAAGTAGAAAGGCAAGGTTTAGGAAGGGATTCCAGTTCTTAGATGAGGTGCTGAAAGTCACAAATGTTCAAGAGGCCAGAGTTGGAGGAGTAGGGAAATAGAAAAATAGATTTATAGAAAATAGGTGCAGGAGTAGGCCATTCGGCCCTTCGAGCCTACACCGCCATTCAATATGATCGTGGCTGATCATCCAAAATCAGTACCCCGTTCCGGCTTTTGGGGTTGCAGATTTCGAGGAAGTAGCAAAGGTAGGGAAGGTTGGATCCTAAGTGGAATTTAAAGACAAAAATAAAAATGAAAATGTTTGCTTCATTGGAAGTAACCAGATGTGCTTTAACGAATAGGACTCAGCATGTGCTTGGACACAATTTTCTGATCACATTCAGTTTACAGAATCTTGAAGATGAGAATTCAGCTAAGGTTGCTTTGGGATTCTTAAATGTAGAGGTAAGAACTCCTACTGCAACAGATGAGGTAATGTTAGGGTTGAGTTGGGATTTTATACTGAGGCAGAATCAACAACTTATCTAAACTGCTGCAGCTCACACCCTAACTACCAGCACAGCCCAAATTTTTCAGCACAGTTCAAATTATTCCATTGTTCTGATCTGCCTACCTATCGAATCATCTCCGGTTTTTACTGGGAATGGAAGGATGTAGATCATGTAGAGGCAGATGTCCACTTCATCCTGGCATCATGATCAGCATACACATAGTGGGCTGAAAGGCCTGTTCCCGTTTTGTACTGTTCTATGTTCCATCCCTTCAATGTCTGTGCCATTCCAACTATTGGGGCTGGAGATTTTCTGCTGTCTTAACGTCAACTTCAGCAATCTTGCTTTTAGCCCTCTGGATCTCAGGAATTTCCTCACTCCATCTCTTCAACTTTGCTCCAGTAAACAGTACCAGAGAACTCGCTTCACCAACAGGACTGCAGATCATTGCCACCTCAAGGCTTACTTAAGAATGGGCATTGCATGCAGATATTATCACTGATGTTCAAATCCCCCCCCCCAACAAAATTGTCACTTGTCTTAACATCCCCTTTGGGTCACAAGCATGTTTACATGGTCATTCATGTGATCTCCCTTAACATATTTTCCTATGTTGAAGTTTTTTTATAAAACACATGATTTTCCAACCCGAGGTGAATTAATATCAAATTTTGAGGATGATGCATTTTGCCTACAGTTTTTTGATTAAACTGTTCGAACCCTATCACCTGTTGTACTTAACATCCTTCATTGAGTTGATTTGGTAGGCGATCAGAACAGATGAGATGCTATTTGGTAGGTACCATTGCCTCCAGGTTCTTCAATAGATAAGCATAAGAAATTTATTTTGTTAAGTTGACTGACAAATGCGAGTGTATTTCTCAGAAGGAGACAAAAGAAGCTCCAGTTGGAACAGATTTCATATCTTTGAATACCATCCACATTGCAGTGCATGAAATGCCTTTTATTCTAGCCTGAAAGGTATTAATAACATCTCAGAGATAACTACCACCTCCTTTAAAAAAAGACTGGAGAATTTGCTTTTACAGTCAATCCCAAGAGTTATTTCTAACATTGCACTGAGGAAGCAATTCAATCAACTGCTAATCTCCACCAGAAATGGAACTGTTTCAACTCCTTTAGTCTCAGTAGCTCTTCAGAGGTTGCAAGGACAGCGTTAGGACTGTTAATCCAATGCAATTGCACAAAGGCTTACATAAGTCTGTAACCAAATTTGACATCAGATTAAATAGGTGATATTTGTTAAACGTTGTTGGGTACGTGGAAGGAGCCTCCACATGTAAAACCTGAGCTGGGAATATGTGCCTGCTTCTTGCAGATTTACTCTATATAGGTTTTTTTTAAACTTTAGTTCTATTGCGATTGCAATCAATGCTGCCTTGAAACATACAGTACACCAGCCATTTGGGACACTATTATGGAATACTTCTGATGTCTAACTGGTGTTTTTTCCTGCTGCTGTTATCTGATGCTGTAGCTGGAATTCAAGGTGTTTTAGGTATCTCTTCCTCTTCTGCTGTATCCACTGCTTTTGTTTAAGGAGAGGTCTCCCTCTCCTTAAGAATATGCCTATGGAACCTTAGGTATCAATCAATCTGTGGCACCCTGAGCCAACTTCACCGCAGCGGAGATCTGGATTCAATCCTGACTTCAGATTCAGTCTGTGTGGAATTTACACGTTCTCCCTGTTTCTACATGGGTTTTCTCCAGGTACTTTGGTTCCCTCCGACATCCCGAAGATGTGCGGGTTGGTAACTTATTGGCCACTGTGTATTGCCTCTTGTGTGCATGTGAGTGATAGAATCCCAGGTGGGGTTAATAATGGTGTGGTTAATAGGAATACGGTTAAAATAAACAATCAGATCAATATATGGGATTAGTGTAAATGGGTAGTTTTTTAGTTGACATGGACCAGGTGGGCTGAAGGGTCTATTTCAATGCTGTATGACTCTTTAATTCTATGACTGTTACTCTTAAAAGCTTGCCTTCACATTTGGTGCCAATCAGTAACCACATATCCAATGGGTTTTCCCCGAGTGGCAGCCTATCAAGTGGCAACCTATCATTAGAGGGAGTTCTCTCCTGTATAGAAATCTCAAGATTTGCTATTTAAGGTTATTCACATTGCTTGGAAGATTTACGATCAGAAATATTATTTAGTTGAATGGAGCATTGCTGATGTTCCATCCTTGTTTTAAAAAAATACACGGGGGATAAAAATGAGTAGACTATGTCTTTTTGACTCTATGAGTCGATGACCAGTGAACCGAACTAAAAAATTAATAATCTATGGGAAATTAATTGACATTTGAAGGTATAGACTAATAAATTAAGATCAAGTTTGTTAAAGCCAGAACACGTTTGGCAGATGATCGTCAACTTTGAAGACTTAAAAAGGGTCTATGTGTACATTGACTTTCAAATAGGATTTGGCAAAGTACCACATAAAAGACTGAAAAAAAGTAGAAAAAAAAGAAACTTCCACAACCTCAACACTCTGTTTCCATTACACATGCAGTCCTTCATTTATGTGATAATTCAGGCTTTCAGCATCTCAGCCTGGCAGTACCTCATTACTGCTTGTTTGTACCATTTGTTTTCTCACTGTTCTTTCTGACCTTACTGTTATCTGATATTCCTTCATTCAAATTTGTCAAAATCAAGAAAACCATATTTACTACCTCACCTTTCACTTACAATTATTACTTTTAAATCAATTTAAGATTTATGATGCACCTAGACAAAACAATATTGTCGCTCAATTGAAATCAGTGAACTGACAATATGGACATATGTTGCTTAATTGTTATATTTTTCCTTGTTTGATTCCTTTTTATAAGGATAATTTAAGCTGAGAAATATTTTTGTCACAACAAATATAATTAACTTTCAATATAAATATTTAATGTTTCTATATGAACTGCAAGGGCATTGCAGGTCCATGCTTCTGAGATGATTTATGTCCCTTACCATCTGTAGTTTAAATAAATTAATGTCTGCTGATACATAACATGTTGATGAGTAATTTATTTCACAGACTTCTGCTGGCAAATATAAATAGGCACAGAAAAGATGTTCACAGTTTGAATTTATTGACCATCTTTCATATCTAGACACATCTGAGAATTTTCTGCATGACGTTAACTAAATCAGCAATATGGGGAAACGAGCAGCTAAGGATGAGAGCAAGGATGTTGCATAAGGTTGCTCAGTCATGCAGAATTCAGGCTTTGTACTTTTGCATTAAACTCCTTTCAGCAGCCGTGTAGGTTTTGCTGAGTTTATCAGGCAAACAAAATCAAAATGTTCCCTGGTTTAAAGCTGGGTTTGTCCTTAATTCTTTAATCTTAGCCACAGTATGTGCTGTGGTAGAGATACTACATTTACATTCAGCTCCTTCAGTTTCAGTAAGGGCCTCAACACAGTTTCCAATCTTGATCACTGCCTTCTGGCCCCTGCTAGAAAGATGCTTGGAGACACAGAGGGTAAGGTACATCTCCAGCTCTAATCTCCAAACACAATTGTATAAGCCCACTAATTGACACTGCACTGGCCCATGATGAATGGTGGTAGAGATGGTGAAACCGACCAAGTATCAGTAGAAGTGGAATCAGCAAGCAGCTTGTTCCTTTGGGAGTGTGGAATAAGCTGTTAACGTAATTCAGAACTGCTGATATTATCATTAGAAAACACCATGAATTCCAAAATGCACTTGAATGAAATGCAGATATTTTATCCCACCTGCATTACACTTTATGGAAGGTTTTGCTGTGAGGTGTTGTGTTTTAAGAAGTTTCCTTAGTCTTCACCATACTGATCTTTAGATAACACAATGATGGCCTAAAAAGTATGTGTGATCCTGACCTTTCTATCAAAAATGAAACGACAGGGATATGATTTTATAGACCCATAAAATGGTTTTGTGAGGGGGATGGAGTAGTGTATGCATCAATATATCCCAGTGCCTTTAAGACTTCATTTTGTGCAAGCACCTCACACAGAAATTAAATGTTTAGGAGATGCCCAAGTGTTGTTTCTGGACACACCAATTGAAAATGACCTATGGCGTGGTCAGGCAGCAACTCTACCGCTGCACCACTGTGCCGCCTCATTTATTTGGACAATTGTTTCACGAGACTCACCTTGGCCCAGTAAATACACCGATCAGCCAAAACATTATGACCACTGACAGGCAAAGTGAATAACATTGATTATCTTGTTGCAATGGCACCTGTCAAGGGGTGGGATATATTAGGCACCAAGTGAACAGTCAGTTCTGGAAGTTGATGTGTTGGATGCAGGAGAAAAGGGCAGGAGTAAAGACCTGAGCAACTTTGACAAGGGCCAAATTGTTATGGCCAGACGACTGGGTCAGAGCATCTCTGAAATGGCAAGGCTTGTGGGGTGTTCCCGGTCAGCAGTGGTGAGTACCTACTGACAGTGGCCCGAGGAGGGACAAATCACAAACCGGCGACAGGGTGTTGGGTGCCCAAGGCTCATTCATGCGCGAGGGCAACGAAGGCTATCCCGTCTGCTCCGAACCGACGGAAGGTCTACTGTGGTACAAGTCACAGAAAATTTTAATGGTGGTCACGGGAGGAATGTGTCACAATACACAGTGCATCGCACCCTGCTGCATATGGGGCTGCACATGGAGGACCATCAGCATATTGGGCAGGTGGTCATAATGTCTTGGCTGATCGGTGTAAAACAAACAAATGCTGGCTGTTATAGGAGGGGAAATGGCGGAGATGACCGGATATCAGTTCAGGAGACTCTTAACACATTACTGCCTTTAAATCACAATATTCACCACTATTGCCCCCCTCACAAGGGGCAATAAAGCCTCACACAACCTATTAGGATTGTGCAGAAAGGAACTGCAGATGCCAGTTTACACTGAAGATAGACACAAAATGCTGGAGTAACTCAGCTCAGTAAAATGCTGGGACAGGCAGCATCTCTGGAGAAAAGGAATGGGTGACATTGAAGAAGGGTCTCGACCTGAAACGTCACCCATTCCTTCTCTCCAGAGATGCTGCCTGTTCCGCTGAGTTACTCCAGCATTTTAGTTCACCATGTGCAACAGGAAGAATACATTTTTATATTGTTTCCTTTATTGCATGTGAAAACATGTAAAAAGTAATGCGTTAATTTGTATTCAGGTTAATTTCAATGAATTAATTATTATTATTATTATTATTTTTTTTTTAAAGCATATGTACAGATAGAAATAAAAGACAAATTTGTTACAAAGTTCTTACATAGCTTCAATTTTTAAATTTTTAAAGAGAGAAAATAAAAAATAAAGAAGAAAGAAAAAAAACTATAAACTATTGGGAAGAGAGAATAAATTTTTTTTAAAAAAGGTATAACTATAAAAATTAAAGGGGGTAGATCCGTGAGACAATAACCACAGTTGTACATCCAACCCTAAACTCAAGTTTCAACTTTTAATTTAAAATTTTTATTTTAGTCCTGTGTCAAACCCATTTACTTTTCTAAAAATTCAATAAATGGAGACCATATTTAAAAAAATAAATCAGGTTTGTCAATTAAGGCAAATCTTTTTTTTTTCCAAATGCAGGGTCTCTGTCATTTCCATAGTCCACATTTTAATTGTGGGGGTTATTGGTTTTTTCCAAAATTTAAGTATTAATTTTTTCGCAGTTATTAAACTGTAATCAAGAAAACGTACCTGACTTGTTGTAAAGTTTGTAGTATGTTCTGATAATCCTAATATAATTAATTTTGGATCCATATCCAATTGCTTGTCGATAACTTTAGAAACTATTTTTAAAATATCCAACCAGAAATTTTGCATTTTTATGCAAGTTACGAAAATATGAGTTAAAATTGACATTTATCACAAATAGGAGAGATACTAGGAAAAATCCTATTTAATTTCGTCTTCGAATAATGTAATCTATGTATTATTTTAAATTGTATTAAGGAATGTCTAGTATTTAATGAACATTGGTGTATATGTTGTAAACTTTCATCCCATATATCTTGCATTATGAGTTGGTTCAATTCGTCCTCCCATGCTCGTCTATACGATTCTGATGACGGAATGTCAGTATCTAGGAGAGTATTATAAATAAAGGATATTAATTTATTTGAATTATAATGTCGATTCAGGCATACATCAAGAGTTTCTGGACCTCTAAATTTATATTCTTGCATGTGTAATTTTACATAATCTCTAAGTTGTAAATATCTAAAATAATTATTAACATGTAATCCGTACTTCTGCTGTAAATCCTGAAAAGAAAGAAAAGTTCCCTTACGATAAAGATCTCCCACCCTTTTAATTCCATAACTTTTAAACCGTCTGTCTTAGATCGAGGATTTGCTCAATTTCAATCAATTAATTAACGAAAATGTCGGGCATATTGATTTGCTTGCTATAGGCTTTAATAATTTGTGCAATATGAACTGTTAACGTTCCTGAACCATGGGAACCGTGTCATGGTATGGATTTAATTTTTTGTTTATTTCTTCTCATTGCTGGGTCATTGACACCAGTGGAAAGTCAGCACTTAATGCTCATCCAGAGCTGCTGTTGACTGCGATGAGGATTTGCCATCCATTAAAGATGCAGGGATTATGGAGAAGGTAGTCTTACATTTGTGTAATGTTGGTGGCTCCAAGATTGGAACACACAAGGGAGGGAAAATAACTTTCCGAATGAAAATGTTAGGTGACATCCCGGTTCTGGTGTGAAGACGAGCTTAACAATAGCTGCCTTGAACTTTCGGTTGAGTTCCGGTTGAGGCTTCTCCTAAGTACAGGGAGGGAGTTTCAGTCAGTTACTTCTATCCTCCTGGAACATGATGCATTCAGGTTGTATTTTTTAATGTTAAATTGCAGTGAAAATGCAAGTTGTTTAGCGGGGATGGCAATAAAGTGAGGCAGAGCCTTCTTGTTCAATGTTTTTGAGGCAAGTATACAGAATACAGAATACAGAGCTTTATTTGTCATTCGGTACCAAGGTACCGAACAAAATTACATAGCAGTCACACACAAAAAAAAAGAACACAAGACACATAACCCCAACACAAACGTCCATCACAGTGACTCGAAACACCCCTTCACTGTGATGGAGGCAACAAAACTTCCACTCTCTTCCCCACGCCCACGGACAGACAGCTCGTCCCCGACCGACCCGCACAGTCCCCGCAAGGGGATGGGAGTCCCCGCGGCCGAGCCGCACCGGGCACTGAAACGTCCCGCGGCCGAGCCGGGCGATTGAAGGCCCCGCGGACGAGCCGCACCGGGTGCTGAAACGTCCCGTGGCCGAGCCGGGCGATGGAAGGCCCCGCGGCCGTACCGTGCGCTGCTAAGACCCGCGGCTGAGCCGCGCCGGGCGATGTTAGGTCCCGCGGCCGAGCCGCGCCGGGCGATGTTAGGTCCCACGGCCGAGCCACACCAGCGATGTAAAGTCCCGCGGCCGTGCCGCGCCGGGCGATGGAAGGCCCCGCGGCCGAGCCGCACCGGGCACTGTTAAGTCCAGCGGCCGAGCCGCACCGGGCGATGGAAGGCCCCGCGGGCGATGGAAGGCCCCGCGGCCGAGCCGCACCCCGCGCCGTGAGGAAGAGACCTAAAAAAGAAAGGTTTCCCCCACCCCCCCCACACATACACAGCCAAAAAACAAAAACAAAAACCATCCCAACACCGACACACAACAAAAAAAAAGGAAAAAAGACGAACAGACTGCCAGCGAGCCGCAGCCGTTAGGCGCCGCCACACGTGACATGCAACTATCATTATTTTACAGTCATTCTTCATTGCTTTAGGGTAGCCAGCTGCTACATAGAGTCAAGCATAGATCTTCAGCCCACCGAGTCCATGTTGACCAACAAGCACCTTTTTCTACACTATTCGTGTACTATTCACATGTTATCCTCCCCACATTCTCATCAATGCCCTCCTCATTCCACCACTCACCTACATGCTCAGGGCCAATTAGCCTACCGACCTGCAGGTCTTTGGGATGTGGGAGGAAACAGGACCACGTGAGAGAAAACCCACATGGTCAGAAGGAGAATGTGCAAACTCCACATAGACAGAGGCCAGGACTAAGCCTGGGTTAACTGCCTACGAGGCAGCAGAACTGTTAGCCGTGTCACAATGCTGCCCTTTCTGAGTCTCCTCCTCTTGCTGTGCCCTCACTGTTGCTAGTTTTGTTCAGGGTTCTGCAGATGAGGCACCTTGGTCCACTGCACAGTCCAAGCAGTGGAATCATATTTGCAGATACCAGGGTTCCATGGCTTTGGTTGCAATTGAGCTCTCCAGCAAGACCAAGATCTGGGCAGGTTTAGGGGAGAAAGGCTTTCTGCACAGTCTACTTTCAGCAGGACTTCATGGCCTTCAAGAAGCCGTACATTCATGTGCTGGAATGATGACAGGGATACAGAACTACTGTTACACCTGATTCTATTTTCTTGTGTCCTTCTGTTCTTTTGTTGGTAGCCATGCCTGAGTTCTATAATTTTTACCCCAAAAAACTTTTCCACCTTGCTAACTCTCTTTTTCCCTTAAGTAGTATTTTCTTCATGAAACTATTGAGCATCTTATAAGCCCCTTTAAGTGACATGACATAAGCTTTTGCTTGACGACTCTTTGTGTTTTGCATGCTGGGATCTTTTGTTACTTTAAATGTGTGATGAAAACGGAAATTGTAGTTATATTTCTCCATGGAGCAGAGAAGGTTTTATTGAGATTTGATGGAGATATTCTAGAAAAACATTTTGAAAGGGTTTAGGAGGCACGGTTCCCACAGGCATAAGGATCAGCAACCTGAGAATGAAGACTTAAGGCAAAGAGAATCAGATTTTTAAAGATTTTTTTGTTATCATGGCATGTTACAATCTGTGATGCATCATTTGAAAGGGTGATAGAAGCTTACTTCAAGCTATGTCTAATAAGGGAATCAAACATGCATTTGAAAAGGGATAATTGGCAGGGCTGTGGGAAAAGAGCAAATGAATGGGTCAAATTGGAAAGCATGTTCAAAGAACCTGCTCTGGCAGGTGGGACAAATGCCTTCCTTCTGTTGTGTTAATTGCACGAGTGGCATGTCAAATAATTCATTAATAAGCTTGCCATCTCAAGAAAAAATGTACTTCAAAGAATAATTGAGAATTCATTCTTGAGGACTAAAATCTATATGGATCCTGTTAAATTTGTATAATAATTAACTTAATTTAGTTCCAGGTTGAACACAAATCAGCAAGTGCCTCAGGAACTGTCGATTATTTAAAAAGGTTTTGTGTGTGGACAAAATCCACTGGTGTTTCTTAACATCTCTGACAACATAAAAGCTCTTTTATCAGCACTTTACTAATGAAGTGGTGGTATTAAATTAGAGTTTGAAAGACGTTGATCCATTTAATGTTTGGACTTTGATCAAGTGATGAAGTAGTTTTTTGGACAATTTCATCTCTTACTTTGGTGGGTAATAGTTGTCCCAAAAATGTAGCCCTGGCAAATGTGAAGCTCAATGAAAATCAGAGGTAAAACATTCCAATGAGCGAATTAGAAGTGGCACAAAGGAAGATGATGTGATTGTTGAGACTCGATTCCTCTAATCAATTTGTGAAAGCCTCTTGAGTTCATTTATCTAAAACTGCTCCATTAGTGACCTTCCCTTAATCATTAGGCCTGAAGCGGGGATATTGATTGAGGATTCAATGGTGCTCTGCTTTGCTCATAATTGTTTATAAAATCATCCTTGCCTAAATTTCACAAATTGTGGACAACTGATCATTGTAACTGATAATTGTCAGTAACCTGTAGAAAGAAGGAACTGCAGATGCTGGCTTACAAAATAAGACACGGCATGCTGGAGTAACTCAGAGTGTCAAGCAGCATCTCTGGAGAACATAGATAGGTGACGTTTCAGGTCGGGACCCTTCTTCGGACGACATTTTGACGCCCATCTTCAGACCGACAGTAAGCTTCTAGCTAAAGAAGTTCCAAGCCATGGCCAACTCCAAAGGAGAGAGGCAAACCATTTATCTACACTGTCACCTCATCTTCAAAGCACCGACCATAACCATATTGGAGCTGGTACAAAAATGTTAAATAGACCAGCCATGCACACAGGTAACTTACAAGAAGAGGCCAAATTATGTGTATTCTGTGATGAGTGATTCACTTACTGACTCCTCATCATCTACAGTATGGACGAATAATTTCTTGGAAGAGTGTGACTGCAGGAGGTGTTCAGGTCAAACCAGTTGGTTTCAGCAAATATTTAGCCTCCCTATCATCACTCTCGATCACCCTGCCTCTTTGCGGTGTGACTGTAGTTTGCTTTGGAAGTACCAGGCAGATGGCAGAGACCCAAAGCTCACTTTGAATAATTCTCATATGGTGGAGGCATCTTTAGTCAGCCCAGTGGACCAGTTGATGTTAAATTCATCGCCAATAACAGCCCTCAGGTAGTTTGGAGGGAGGGAAGATGAGCAGGGGTGAGCCAGCAAGCTTTTGTCCTCAGAAGATCCACGTGCAAGAAGAGTTCAATAATTCATAGTCAATCAAGTTTCTACAGAAAGTGTGTTAGGCAACAAGATCAGTGGAAATAATACTGCCAGGAAATATAAATGACATTCAATTTTAAGTAGGATTCTTCTATCAATGTAACTGGCTGAAATGCTGGTTAATCTGTTCTATTTCTGATTCTGGGATTGTCTTTAAATCCAGTTAAAGCCAGTGGGATAAAGGTGTAGCAATCCATTTATCCAGCAGTTATCTGTGTAGGAAAGAACTGTAGATGCTGGTTTAAATTGAAGGTAGACACAAAATGCAGGAGTAACTCAGCGGGACAGGCAGCATCACTGGAGAGAGGGAATGGGTGACGACTTAGGTTCGAGACCCTTTTTCAGGTCATCTGTAACAGCTCCCTGATCAGGCCGGCAGTTCTTTGGGCCTAATCACATGGTTGAAGATGCTCACAATTGTATTCAAGGGTAATTTGAAACCCAACTTACATCTGGATAGAAACTGATTATTTTTAAGACGGGTCATCCTACCGTCTGGGTGATGATGCCTTGCTTGAGATGTGGAACCTATTGGACCAGGTGTATTTCATGCACATAATACTCATCAGTGTGGTAAATGTTAGGCCGTTTTAACAGTAAAAAATAAAACTTGTAAATACTATTACATTAATTGTTGAAACACATATTCCAATTTTGTTTCTTTCCTCAGAAATAAATATTTCTGTGACTTTTCCATTTTCCGTAGAAGCTAAACTCATCACCTCTTTGAGAGCTGAAACAAGTCCACAGTATCCTGGTATTCAGACCACATTCCTCATTCTGTCATTGCACTTTATTGACCCCAGCTTCCTGTTCTAGACAGACAAAACCTGAATTGGGGCATAAGAAATACTTTAAAGACGTAACCATTGATTTTCTATGATTGTTTGTATGTGGGGACTGGATTTGATAGAAAACCAATTTATTATCCAGAGGGATATTGATAAGATGGAGGCGCAGAGGATGTAGAACTAAGGACCACTGTTCAAAAATAAGGGGTCACCACACGTGATCGAGATTAAGTGACTTTTTTTCTCTCAGACACTGTGAATCTTTGGAACCCTCTTCCTTAAAAGATGGTGGAAGCAAGTTGTTAAATATATTTAAGAAAGAACCAGGTATATTCATGATAAATAAGGAGATGAAAGGTTATGAGGTTAACAGGAATGCAGAGTTGAGGTTATAAACATATGAGTCATGATCATGTTGAATGGCAGAACACACTTGATGCTCCTGATTTTGCTGTTTGTGTGGACGCAATGGGCTAAATTACCTTTTTTTGAGCTGTAACCATTCTATGATTCTCTAATTCACATGTCTGTATAGAGGGAACACCTTAGTTTCAGTACTTGCACTGGGCCATGTGTTGTTCAAATATTTTGGATACAGCAGCATGTATTTCTCAGTTACCGCTCAACTTCATAATGCTATTTTTCTGGAGTTGTTCCCAAGGACTTACTTCGTTTAGTTTTTCAAATGTCATGCTAGTTAGAAGCCATTGTTCACTTGCCCAGCCAGTGATTGGCGGCACAGTGGCGCAGCGGTAGAGTTACTGCCTTACAGCGCCAGAGTCGTGGGTTCAAACCTGACCTTGGGTGCTGTCTGCACAGAATTTGTACGTTCTCCCTGTGACTGCATGGGTTTTCTACAGGTGCTCTAGTTTCCTCCCACATTCCAAAGATGTGCACGTTTGTAGGTTAATTGGTTTCTGTAAATTTTCCATAATGTGTAGGATAGAACTAGTGGATGTGTGATAACTGATTGGAATGGTCTTGGTGGGCCGAAGAGCCTGTTTCCAAGCGTATCTCAAAAACGAAATCTAAAATTAAAAACTAAAACCAGAACTAACACAGAATCTGCTGTGGTTAATCTTCACTGACATTTCTTTTCCTTTGGCCACGAGTTCATCTCCCAGCAAAACTGATCTTTCTATAAACTCTATACACTTTGACATTTTAATAGTGGCCCTTTTATCCCATTGGTTTTAACTAGATTTAAGGTCAAACTCAGAATTAGAAATAGAACAGACTAAAATGCCACATCTCCAAGTTCCATCAACAGATGATTTCTACTTCAATTTGAATGTAATTTATATGTTGTGGCTGTAATATTTCCACTGATATTTTTAGCCAAACTCATTTTCTGTAGAAACCTGACTGTGAATTATTGAACACTACCTGCCCTTTGATCTTATGAGGAGAAAAACTCATCAAGCTTTTTTTCCTCTCCCTTGCTAAGTACTTCCGTTGCAAGACTTTTTCATTTTATTGTCACACAATAGCCACTGTTATTCATTTGAGGATGAAGAGTAGATTAAACAATACAAAGAGCTTCAAATAGCTCATTAACCAATTGTTGCCAGAGCAGCCTGCAGTTACGCCTTCAGTCCAACTAACTGATCTTTATTTTAATATAACTCACTCATTTCTTGCAAGCGTCAAATTAGTTCCCACTGGCAGATGTATGCATATCAGGCAACAGCAATAAATACACATTAGAACCAGCCATCTGTTGAGGAATACAGTGATTCATATATTGCTGAGTGGAGCTTTTCACTGCAATTTGATCAAGTGGCATTTTATTCCTTTTTGACAGTATAATGTGGTTAGAATTTGAATTAATTACTTAGCATCTTTACTTGCTCTTAGATATTTTTATTTTTTTATTTTAAAAAAATCCCCTCAATTATCACTTTCCTTTCCCTGCTCCAGACACTTCAATAGACAGTGCAATAACAGGCACCAAACTCAAGTCATCTGTCTGTTTGTGGGAAGACAGCATGGAAGTATCAGAAAACAAAGGAAGCCAAAAGTCATTCTTGTTCTTTTGCATTCAAACCCAAGAGCAACGTTCAGTGCACCTGTTGACTACATTTCACTCGTGGTTGGAAACATTATTTTGAAGTGTTAAAAAATGAATGAAAAATGAGATCAGCTCTGTCGCGGAGTCTCTGCCTCTCTTTCTTTGCATCTGCCTTCTGTCTCAGTTATGTGTTACCGTCTATCACCTGCTCTCTCTCTCTGTCTCTCTCTCTCTGTCTCTTTGAATGTCAATTGCTTCTCTCTATCTCTATACCTTTCTTTGTCTGTCTGTTTGTGTGTTGGTTTCTCTTGTCCTTCTGTCTCTAACCTCTAACACTTTCTAATAAAATGACGCCCTGTACTGTAAGAAAATAACTGCAGATGCTGGTACAAATCGAAGGTATTTATTCACAAAATGCTGGAGTAACTCAGCAGGTCAGGCAGCATCTCAGGAGAGGAGGAATCGGTGACGTTTCGGGTCGAGACCCTTCTTCAGACTGCACTGTGATCAGCAGTCTTGGGCAATAGTCTAGGATTGAACTTCTGCAGTATAAAATTCAACATCGCACTTGATAGAGTGAATTTATCCATTGGGGAAGCTGGCCAAGTATATTCTCTTGCTGGGCATGATTTAATGATAAGAGTTTAAGGTGAAAAGATTTCCTTTAACCATATCAGTCTTGCTCAGAAATTGTAAATTGTGATAATTTCTATTGCCTTTTGGGTTGCTATAAGGAGCATTGACTTAACCAGTGGCTTAGTTGATTGGAAACATTCAGTTAAATTAGCAGAGTGCTAAATAAACTGACAAAGTTAAATTTCCAGTTGGATTTTTAATTAGCCCAGTGAGCTGTTACTGCCAAGATTGTTTGGCTATTATTTTTCAATAAACCATAGTGGATCCTGCATTACTCAGGTCCACATGGCTTCCTTACAAGAAGAGAGGGTGACTCAATTGTAAATCTACAAAGCAATTGTGCAACAAAGGTTGAGTAGCTGAAATCTATGTTGGGATGGAATGGTGGTACAGCGCCAGAGACCCGGGTTCGATCTTGACAACGGGTGCTGTCTGTACAGAGTTTGTACGTTCTCCCTGTGACCTGCATGAGCTTTCTCCGGGTTTTCCGGTTTCCTCGCACATTCCACAGAATAAGGGGTAGGCCATTTAGAACGGAGATGAGGAAGAACTTTTTCAGTCAGAGAGTGGTGAAGGTGTGGAATTCTCTGCCTCAGAAGGCAGTGGAGGCCAGTTCGTTGGATGCTTTCAAGAGAGAGCTGGATAGAGCTCTTAAGGATAACGGAGTGAGGGGGTATGGGGAGAAGGCAGGAACGGGGTACTGATTGAGAGTGATCAGCCATGATCGCATTGAATGGCGGTGCTGGCTCGAAGGGCTGAATGGCCTACTCCTGCACCTATTGTCTATTGTCTATTGTACAGGTTTGTAGGTTAATTGGCTTGGTAAAATTGTAAATTGTCCCTAGGGTGTGTAGGATAGTGTTAGTGTGTGGGAATGGCTGGTTGGCGCGAACACGGTGGGCCGAAGGGCCTGTTTCCACGCTGTAACTCTAAACTAAACTAAGCCTCATATGTTATTGGTGAGGATGAAGGATTGACTTATCAATGTTCTGCAGATTACAATAACATGTGTTTTGTGCTTGACATTCTTTACCTGAAGTTTAAGGAAAGTAATTATTTTATTAAGCGTTTGAGATGATTCGGCATGTCCACAAGGATTATCTTGAACTTTTACAGATGAGATGCAGAAAGTATTCTTATGGGATATATCTCAGTCTGGTATGACAACCACTCTACGCTTGACTGCCTGAACCTGCAGAGAGAGTTGAACACAACCCAGTCCATTCTGGGCTTGTCACTTCTTTCCCTTCAGTCCATCTTCACACTGTGTTACATCAGGAAGGCTGGAAGTCTCAAGGATCCCTCTGATTCTAGTTATTCCCTTTTCGTTTTCATACCTTCTTGGAGAAGATTCAGCAGAATTCAGCAGAAAGGTTGTACATCGAGACTGAAGAACAACTTCTTCCCCACTGCTAACTGACTCCAGAACTAATTGCCTGTTTTATGCTCTATCCCCAGAGGCCCTGCTTATACTTCAACTCTTAACTCCACCCCATTTAATTTTTTTTAATTTTTTTAAATTTTTTTTAAAATCAAAGATATTTATTCAAATATTAAAATATTATATACAATACAATAAAACCAAAACAGAACCCACCACCAGAATACTATACAAACAAATATACCAATTGAAACTATTATACAATTATATTACAATCCCCATCCAGGATACATCCAATCCCCCGCGGTGCCCAGCGGTCCTGGAAATCCTCCAGGGTGCCCGTGGACAGCGCGTAGTCCCTCTAGAACACCACCCGGGCGCGGATGTAACCCTGGAAAAGGGGTAGGCAGCTGGCTCGGGCAGAGCCCCCACCCCATTGGGTAATTCCATTATTGCACTTTAATATTCCTTTGCACTACTTGGATTTACTTACACTACTTGCACCTCAACCTTGCACTGTCCTGCTGTTTTGCACTCTCTCTCCTGCTGTTTTGCACTATTAATTATTGTCTTTTGTCATTACTGCATGTATGTTTACGGGAGCTTCATGTGAACAAGGAATTTCATTGTGCTATGGTGTATATGACAATAAAATACTCTAATCTAATCTAATCTGATCTAAAAAATGAGCACTTGGTCTCATCCATCTCATGGCTGGTTTTCTTTCGGTTCTCAAATGTCATTACCAGGTAGGAATCATTATTTACTTGCCCAGTCAGGTCGATATCCCACTTGACAATCAGAACTGACAATAATTTGTTGCCAGCATTCTTCACTGAAATTACTCTTCCTACAGGCAGGGAGATGTCTTCCAGAAGTGACCTTGATAACACCTCCCAAAGGTATCTCAAAATGCTGGAGTATCTCATTGGGTCAGGCAGCATCTCTGGAGAGAAGGAATGGGTGATATTTCGGTTCCAGACCCTTCCATCAGTCTGAAGAAGGGTCTCGACCTGAAACGTCACCCATTCCTTCTCTCCAGAGATGCTGCCTGACCCGCTGAGTTACTCCAGCATTTTGTGATACCTTCGATTTGTACCAGCATCTGCAGTTATTTTCCTTGATAACAACTCCCCACACTTTGAACTTTTAGAGCCAAGGTAGAAGTGTTTACATTTTATCCCTTTCTCTGATGAAAATGTAGGGAGAATAGGTTACAAGGAAAATGAGTAGGATAATGGATTTGGTCCATGAGCTGGCACAGGCTCAATAGACAGAATGGTCTGAAGATAGACACAAAAAGCTGGAGTAACTCAGAGGGTCAGGCAGCATCTCTGGAGAAAAGGAATAGGTGACGGAATGGTCTCCTGTGTTATATCTCCTTCTTATATAATGAGTTATAACATAGGATAACCAGGTAAGGAGAAAAACACATTATAGCTGTGGGAAAACCAAACAATACAGGTAGATTTTTTAAATGTTGCCCGTTTATTCAAAGTTATTTTATTAATATCATTTTATTAATATCTGATCTACTGTGCTACACCATTGAATACCATGTCTCTGATGCTCTTGCAGTCTTTCTATTCTAATTTCTGGCTTGAAGCTCATGTGAAAATATTCTAACTGAAATCAATTCGAGTTTATCGTTTTAGGCACAAGTACGATAAAGTACAGGTGCAATGAAAAATATTGCTTTCTGCAGCATCATGGGCACTTAGACACCAAACTATAGAAGGTCCCTAAACTACAGAATTTCTCTATTCCCTTTCTCTTTAAAAAAACACCATTTCATCTTTGGCCATTTGCCATAATATCTTCTCATGTGGTTTGCTGTCAAATTTCGTCTGATTAAATTCCTTTGAAACACATGGGACGAGTTAGAAAACTGTATGTTTACTTGAAGTCAATTACAGGGTGTAGGCATTATTAGTGAACCCACCATTTTAGGTGGAGGGGAGATATATTACTGAAAGGCTGCAGTCGATGCAGTCATTGCTCCAGCGTCCTGGCTTGTCACCATGTAGCTCAAGGAACAACAATACGTTTCAAGGTCAAGAGGCTGTCAAAGTGAAAGGAAAACATTCCCATCAGCCTGAAACATTTCTCTTTGTAATGCTGGCAGTTAGAGTTGTGCTGGAAGTTAGGGCTAAGGAAGGAGGTACTGTAGAAGAAATGTTAATGAGTCATTCTAATGAATTTTGCAGCTGGTACTTACTGCAGAATAAATGTGTAGGAAGGAACTGCAGATGCTGGTTTACACCGATGGTAGACAGAAAACGCTGGAGTAACTCAGCGGGTCAGGTAGCATCTCCGGAGAAAAGGAATGAGTGACGTTTTGGGTCATAGAAAATAGGTGCAGGAGGCCATTCGGCCCTTCGAGCCAGCACCGCCATTCATTGTGATAATGGCTGATCATCCACAATCAATAACCTGTGCTCAACTTCTCCCCATATCCCTTGACTCCACTAGCCCCCAGAGCTCTATCTCACTCCCTCTTAAAATCATCCAGTAATTTGGCCTTCACTGCCCTCTGTGGCAGTTCTTCAGACTGAGTCTGGGGAGAGGGAAACTGAAGGTATGAAAAGGTACAAGAAACACAATACTGGCCAAACCTTGCATAGAAAGGGGAAACTATATCTCATCTGATCTTCTGGACAATTCTTCTGGATCCAAATGAGACTGCAGATGCTGGAATTGAAGCAATGTGTCTGAAGAAGGGTCTCGACCCGAAACATCATCCATTCCTTCTCTCCAGAGATGCTGCCTGTCCCGCTGAGTTACGCCAGCAATTTGTGTCTATCTTCAATGTTGTGCATGATCAGGTATATGAGCCTGATTGTTCATCCATAGAATGGGTAGAAATGTTTTTCAGAGCAAATAACCCAGCCGAAATAGGATGGTAATGGTGAGAATTCAGCTGCACAAAACTATCCTTGAAACCAATGTAAAGAAGCTATTATGAAAACTGAAACAGAAAGCAAAATATGTTTACTTCAGCAAAATGGTACAACTGTTATGGTCATTTAAATCAAAACCTGAAATTGCGGATAGGTATAAAATTGGAACTAGGAATCACAAGTCATGCAGGATTGTTAGTGAGTATATTGGCTCATCTGTCTTGGCAAAGAAACCTTGATGATGTTTTTGAATTGCTCACTGATTAACAAGTTTATTTATAGTGTAATGTATGTGCAAATTCAATTGAAATAGCTAAAAACCTAGAATCTCATATTTTATCTTATACGTACATTGCAATATCATTGGAAATTGCCTAGATAAATGCTAATCCAGTGCGGAAAAAAAGGGTTGTCCTATCCAAGGTGAAAGTATGATGGCAGTTTACAATCATTGAGCAATAGTGATGATTAACATTCCAGAGCAGCATCCAAAGCACTTGGGTGTGATTGAGGCAAATTGCTTGTTAAAGATGTAATGGAAATCATCCACTGCTGGCATGTCCCAGCTTGCAATTCTGAAGAAGAGAGCCAAAGTGATAGCAGTCACCAGATTTCTTCAGAGAAGAAGTCCACACCATATCAAAGCCAGTGACAATCATGGAGAATCAGGCTTAATTGAACATTAATTTTGGAACGAAGAAAGACCAGTGCATTGGCATTAACACTGATGGAGAAGCAATGTTTGGGTTACGGGCAAATGTATATATTTGAACTTTTGAACTACTTAGTTTGGTTTAGTTTAGAGATAGTGCGACAAACAGGCCCTTCGGTCCACCGAGGCAGTGCTGAATAGTGATCCCCATACACTGCACTATTTTACGCACTAGGGATAATTTACAGTTTTTTTAACCAAAGCAAAATTAACCTACACACCTGTATGTCTTTGGAGTGTGGGAGGAAACTGGAGCACCCGGAGAATCATCCTTAATATTGACTTAGACAGGCTAGATGAGGCATAATGTTTAGTTAGGCACAGTGGGCAGCAAATCGACTTATCAATAATTAGTCTGAAGAAGGTACCGGATCCAAAACGTCACCCATCCTTTTTCCCTTTTGCACATCAATAAAAATGATAGCACAAGATGTAGATTACTGTCCATTCCATGAAGATGTGCTACCTATAACCAAGGGCATTGTAGGAAATCATCCAATATTGGACAAAGCTACACAAACCCATTGCAAGGCTCACCAGAAGTGAATGAGCCTTCATGCAGAAAAAAACCCCAGTTTATTCAAGATAAAGGTAGATTCAAGTGGATTTCAACCACTCAAAAAAGAAATGCACAAGTATTGTGAAACCAAGGATACCTGAAAACATTGCAGAACTTAAGTCTCTTCCCTTGGTATATAATAATATTCTGCTAGATTTTTTACCAGATTTGGAAATAGTACTGATGCCATTGCAGATATGAGGAATAGGGGGAAAGCAAAACAAGACACTTTTGTAAGAAAAGTCTATGAAGTGAGTTCTTATAAGTTCCTCATGATAAATATATACGCTGAAATATTTTTTAATTATGGAACAGAAGTTGCCATTTGTGATATTATGGATGATGTTCAGCATAAAAATGAGTTTGTATCAGGTACATTGATGTAGAGTGAAAGAAAATCATGCTCAAATTTAGTAAAAGGATTCAGAAAACTTCCCATCCCCACCCCTTTCCAATCTCTTTAGAAACCACTCCCTCTGCAAGTCTTTAGTTTGGTTATTCTTTCCCACCCAAACTACCCGCTCCCTGAGTACGTTCCCCTGCAACCGCAGGAGATGTAAAGCCTGTCCTTACACAATCTGGGACTCCAGCAGCCCTTCCCAGTGAAACAGTTCAAATGCAGCTCCTTTAACCTCATCTACTGCATTCATTACTCTTGAAGTGGCCTTCAGGATGGCAACATCGCCAACAGTCGGTCTGTCTTTCGTCTTTTTGTTATTTTTAGTGTGTTTTAAAAGTATGTGTTAATATTCTCTGGTTTGTTTGTTGTATGTGGGGGGTGTGGGGAAACTTTTTTCAATCTCTTACCTTGCCGGAGATGCGATTGTTTTCCACATCTTATCTCCGTTCACTCTGCAGCCTAACATCATGGAGCTGGCGGCCTTGCTTGAGACTGACTCTGCAATTTCAACATCGAGGAGCTCGCAGTCTCGGGTAGAGACTGATGTCGGGAAGCTCCAAAGTCGCAGGAGGTTCGACTAGCCCCGACCCGGGGTCCAATCGCCCGGCGCGGGGGAGCTGAGATCCCCCGATGCGGGACCTTGATCGGCCCGATGTGGAGGGCCCGACCGCCGGCTACGGGAGCTAATTCATGAACGTCTGACTTCTTAATTACAAGAGCAAGCTCTCATAATATTATTAAACTCAAAAGTTCAGCATACAGATGTACGTTCACTTCAATGAACGGCATTACTAGTTACCGCTCCCTTTTCGTAATTATACTTTCTTATCATAGCTGTACTGTGGCAGTACAGTTGCCATATTGAGTGATATTTATGTATTTTCCGGTTTAAGATTGTCTGTAAAAATGGCACCCATTTGTTACCTGGGGACTACCTGTACTGACAATGCTTGTATCGAGAATTCATTAATGCATCATTTTTTTAAATCTCCATATGATTATGCAGTCGAAGGTAGAACTTGAAAACAATTGCAAATATGTTGTCAAGGTAACCTTGTGGGAATTCAGACACAGCATGATCTCTACACAATGAAAATTGCAGTTGTTGTCTCAGTAACAGCAGTGGAGATAGACAAGAGGACATGAACAAGATCCTGTTCTCAAATAAGTACATGGAGAAACTTTAAAAGAATGGAATAAACTTGGCAAATATCCAGAAGTAAAATCAGGAGAGTAAACCATAGTTAAAATTATGATAATGGGGAGACATGGTTGTCAGGTGGAGTGTGTTCACTTTGCACTTTATGGTAGCAGAGACATGAAGTCAATTGCCAGTAGTTTTGTTTATTGGTTTAGGATTAGATAAAAATAATGAAGAGTTCGCAGGCAAGTGTACTGTCTGTCAAGACTGTCGAGTCAAACCAGCAAAGGTACTTTTACAGAGCTGAACATGGCAAACAAGACATCCCAAAGAACAGGCATGAATCACAATTCCTGTGCTATAGAAGAAGAATGGAAAATGATGTGATTATAAGTATTTTCCAGAATTCGATCCAATGGACACCTTGGATAAAATATGACAACCACATTTTACTTAACTCAGTTAATAAATAACACAATCTTTGTCAAGATCTGGATGCCACATCACTAATTTAAGTTCATAGGAAAGAAAACTGCAGATGCTGGTTTAAATCTAAGGTAGACATAAAATGCTGGAGTAACTCAGCGGATCAGGCAGCATCTTGGGAGAGAAGGAATGGGTGACGTTTCTGGTCACCCATTCCTTCAGACTGACTAATTTAAGTTCCTTTGAGCAGATAAAGGAGATTGAGGAAATCTGTATGATATAGTATAATGTGAAGTTGTGAATCACTCTTCACTTTAAAGTCAAAACTGCTCCACCAAATGAAAATCTGCTCAAAGATCGTCGGTCAACTCCTTGAGAAACTCTGTGAATCAGCCTACCACAATAACATGCTGTTGGCCAACAACATTGTCTCTGACCCCGACCATGTCCTGAACAGTGAATACGAATTGTTACCATCAAATCAGAGGTACAGTGTACCAAGATTTAATAAGGTTAGACTGAAGTACCCTTTTGGGCACCAGTCAATCCTGAAACTATACATAGAACTTAATCCCAGATCAAATGTACATTGAAGGGTCTTGAATCTGTCGCCATTTGTGATTTGTGTTATGGTGAATATATGTATCCTCGTTTTTTGTTTTACATTCTTTGTCTTTGTTGATGTTGCAAGTGGAGCTGCTGAGATGCAAGAAAAATTTTAGACTTGATCTGACAATAAAGTATTATCGTATCGTATCGTATCGTTTCACATTCAAAAAGATAAGTACAATTTTCTGTATTATGTAATGTATATTTGTAAAACATATGGACATATGTGCAGAGCAGTTGGAGCATGCGATAAATGAGATGTGTGTGTTTAGTAATTGTCCATGTCCATGTGTAATTCATGATATTCCCGGAACAATGTGGTTAGAATAAGAACCATCTCTATGTTACACAACTGAAGGTTTTTGGCCTGGGACACTCCCACGAGGGAGACTGTCGGAGTTGTGATGATCGATCTCCAATATCCACAGCCATTCTTCCTTTGTGCAAGATGTAGCAGCAAACAGTACAGTGCTTTTCTCCTGATACCCACTGGGCACTTTAATGCTACACTTGGTGAAATGCTGTCCTGCACATCAAGGTTAAGTTGCATTCACCTCACCTATGGAATTCTGCTCTTTTGTCTGTGTTAGGAACAAAGCAGAAGTGAGGTCTTGGTATGAAAACACCAGACAAACCAGCATCTGCAGTTCCTTCCTACACATCTTGGTATGAACATTTCTTTGTCAAACATAATGTGTAGGTAGGAACTGTCTGAAGAAGGGTCTCGACCTGAAATGTCAGCTATTCTTTTCTTCCAGAGATGCTGCCTGACCCGCTGAGTTACTCCAGCTTTTTGTGTCTATCTTTTGTCAAACATAAGCTGAGCATTTACGAGCACTGTTTGTATCACCTTCCATCGCTTTACCAATGTTTAATATAGATTGTTATGATCATAATTAGCTTGACTCGATTTGTCCTTTTCGTAGACAGAATCCACCTTGGTTCGTTTTCCCTTTATAGTCTTTTCGCTAACTGGATAGCATGCAACAAAAAGGCTTTTCACTGTATCGCGGTACACATGACAATAATAAACTAAACTAAACTAAACTGTTGTAGCTGGTATTCAGGACTCCAGTATTACAATTGGAATTAGGTGCAGCCCACAAAGTCTGAAACTTAAGTCGTGCAATCTTCTGCCTCTGGGCTGATGATGTGTTTGTTGTGTTACTGGCCCATGCTCTGCTCATTAGTTTTATGACTTTTTTATGGCAGAGAGGCAGCTGGCTGCAATTATCAGATGTCCTGAACACGATGGCGCAGGGGTAGAGTTGCTGCCTTACAGCGCCAGAGACCCAAGTTCGATCCTGACTATGGGCGCTGTCTGTACAGAGTTTGTTCGTTCTCCCCGTGAGCTGCATGGGTTTACTCCGGGATCTCCGGTTTCCTCCCACACTCCAAAAACGTACAGATTTGTAGGCTAATTGGCTTGGTAAAATTGTAAATTGTCCCTGGCGTGTAGGATAATGTTAGCTAGTGTTAGTGAATCACTGGTCAGAGCGGACTCGGTGGGCCGAAGGTCCTGTTTCCACGCTGTATTTCTAAACTAAACTAAACTAAATTAAATTAAACTAAACTAAACTAAACTAAACAAAACAAAACAAAACAAAACAAAGCATCAAAACCATCCTTAATAAATAGGAATCTTGTTTTCTTTTACGATTATGCCCCCCATGGTTTTGGACTGCCTCAACTCAGTGAAAGGCTGCAATGGTATGAATCCCTTACAATCTCGGGCCCTTCTTTGGTTATCTGAATTGGACAATATGACCCATATTTACTTTCGTGGGAGGGCAGGTTGGGAAGGAGGTGATGGATTTTGTTGCTTCCTTTCCCCACAGATTGGATTCATAATTTCAGCCTTAAAATATCTCATCCTTGCAGGAGATGAAATTAAATAAGAGTTAAGATGCACTCAAGATGTCAAATTTGATATCAGAAACATAGAAACATAGAAAATAGGTGCAGGAAGAGGCCATTCGACCCTTCGAACAAGCACCTCCATTCATTGTGATCATGGCTGATCGTTCCCAATCAATACCCCGTGCCTGCCTTCTCCCCATATCCCTTGATTCCACTAGCCCCTAGAGCTCTATCTAACTCTATATTGTTTTATGCTATTTAAATGCCACAATTAACTTGACATCAGTTAATTATTGCTGAAAATACCTGATTTTCTGGCAAACATAGCCAAATGCCCCAAGGATATAATGGCTTGTCAATGGAAGAAAATATGTTTATATTTGCTGACCAAATGAACTGATTTTAATGCATCCATTCTTCCATTGCAATGCAATTTGCTTTATAGTTTTTGATAGCAGTAATTAAACTAACAAAAATAATCTTAAGGGTACTTAAAAATATATGACCGCAGCAACATTTTTTAAGCTCCCACCATGTTGTTCCACTCCACACATTTATGAGATATTGTTGATCAAAAGAAATGTTACGCGTGTGCACTATTAATAAATCAGTCACATGCAGGATAAATGCTCATATTATAATCCTAGCCACAATTGAACAGGATCTTTAACATGTTCATCAGAGCTCCAGGGAATGGGTTCAATCATGATATTTTACATATTACCTGCATGACTGCAGAGTTACCCCACTTACCTTCCTCCCATATCCCAAACATGTTCTGGTAGGTTAATTGGTGACTGTAAATTACCACTTCATTTACATTAGAACGTTGAACATAGAAGAGTACAGCAGAAGAGCAGGCCATTTGGTCCACAATGTCCATGCCGAATATGATGCCAAGACCATCCTTTGTCTACCAGCTCACAATCCCTATCTCTCCTTTCCCTGCATACCCATTTGAATTGAAGAAAGAATCACAAAAGGACTTTTTTGGACATGAGAGAGATTGAGTTGCAAGTTGCAGAGAAATGAAGAGACAGGCAACGGGACTAATGGGGTTTCCCTGATTTCCCTGGGAAATCAGCATGGACCCAATGATCTAAATGGCACATTGCGATGTCACTATTAAAATAAAATAAGAAAATGGGAAAATAGTTTTTGGTCAAAGTAACACAAATACTGCAGATTACAGATTACAGCCCAAATACAAACAGATAGTGTTGAAAATACTCAGTGGTCCAACAGCATTCCAGAGAGAGAAGTAGTTAATGGTTTAAGCCAAAGACTTTCCATTTGGTCAGAGGTAGATACAAAATGCTGGAGTAACTCAGCGGGACAGGCAGCATCTCTGGGGAGAAGGAATGGGTGACATTTCGGGTCGAGACCCTTCTTCGGGTCATTAGATCAAACTAGCTTGTATATCCTTTATTATAGCCGACATAACAAAGTCCTTATTTTAGTACTGAGACCAGTTGCTGTTCAAAGTAATTGCATTCCGGGAACAGTGTGATAGTTAAAGGAAGCATGTGCTATACTTTACAGGGTAGGACACAGGACTGTCTTACAAGCTGTAAAGAATGTTCAGTTTGCAGAGCTGAATTCTGAGGCCTTTTATAAATAAACAGACAACAGCATTTTGCTGACATAAATGGAAATGTACTGTAATAAAAGAAATCAGATTATATGTAAATGGAATTTTCCAATCTAGTAGAATGAGAATTAGGTCACGGTGTACACCGAATTGAAAGGATGTTCATCTATAATCGTGGAAAGGTGCCAGATTTCACCTTGTTAATAACTCAGACTGATGTTGTTTAAGCATATCTGCTGTTTCAGTCCACCAAAAATAACTACGTTAAGATGATGTATTAGGATAGCATGCGTTCAGCAGTTAACCTTGATTTGACCATCTTGAATATACCAGGAGTGTCATCTAAGGTTAATTGAATTGTGCCTCTGTGCCTGCTGTGTGATCAGCTCAGTGTTAAGTAAAACATTGAGTCACAATTTCTGTTCTCCATGCTGGCTTGTGTGTTTGTAAGATTCTTCTTACACTCAAACTCGAAACAGGGAACTGTTCCTGCCCCTGAGATTTTCAGTGTGAGCTATGTGCTTGATGCAATGACTCATGGATAAATAATAAGTGCACAGGAGGTTTACACTGTCCTACTTGTGGGCAATCTGGGATGTGCCTTGAGTATAAAAAGCACGATACCTGTTTAAGTAACACTTGGGTGAACACCTCAAGTCTTCCATGTACTTTATAAACACACAGTTCTAAATTTTGTCAGAGGGTGGTGAAATTGTGGAATTCTTTGCCACAGAAGGCTGTGGAGAACGTCAATGGATATTTTTTAAGACAGAGATAGATAGATTCTTGATTAGTACAGGTGTCAGGGATTATGCGGAGAAGGCAGGAGAATGGGGTTTGTAGGGAAAGATAGATCAGCCATGATTGAATGGCGGAGCAGACTTGATGAGCCGAATGACCTAATTCTGCTCCTATCACTTTTGACCCCACTATCGACACTCTGAGACAATGTGTTGTATCTTGGATGTCTAACAGTCTGCACTGAATGAACAAATGGTCATTGAGGGGGTGATGTTGGTTTGGGTCGGAACTGATAGGAACAGGGGGGGATAAAGCCGGAAATGAGAAGTGGGGTTGGGACAAAGTTAGGAAAGTTAGCAACTGGGGGGGTGGAGCAAATGACAAAGGTGAAAAGGAGACAATGCAATGTCCAATAAGGAGAGAAGAGGGTGATGAAATGTTAAACAGAGGGATGGATATGTAGTTTAGAGATACAGTATGGAAACAGGTCCTTAGGCCCACCGAGTCCGCGCCGACCAGCGATCCCTGCACACTATTACTATCCTACACAAACTATGGACAACTTACAATCTTACCAAGCCAATTAGCCTACAGATTTGTATGCCTTTGGAGTGTAGGAGGATACTGGAGCACCTGGAGAAAACCCACATGGTCACAGGGAAAATATACAAATTTTGTACAGACAGCACCTGTAGTCAGGATCAAACCCAGGTCTCTGATGCTGTGAGGCAGCAACTTTACCGCTGCACCACCATGCTGGTGGAAGGGGACAGCGGGAGGGGAAAGTGAGGGGATAAAGGGGAATGAGGGATTGGGCTTGGAAGATGAGTGGCCAAAGACAGGAAAATGAGCATGGTGACTGGGTCAGGATAGTGGGAGAAACAGGTGTGCATTGCCGTGGTGCATTGGAAAGAGAGAGGAGTGGTGAGGGTGGGGAATGTTACTTAAAATTGGAGAATTCATTGTTTATAACACTAGGTTGTAAGCTACCCAAGCGGAATATGAGTCGCTGTTCCTCCAGTTTGCATGTGGCCTTACTCTGACAATGGAGGAGGCCAAGGACAGAAAGGTCAGCGTGGGAATGAGAAAGGGAGTTGAAATGTGTAGTAACTAGGAGATTCAGTGGGCCTTGGTGGAAAGAGCACCACCCGCTCACTCCTGTCCTGTGCCCTCCCTTCCCACACCCCAGTGTGCATCTGGTATTTGAGGCCACACCTCTTTAAACTTCAAACTTCTAAGAGGTGTAATCCTTTCTTTGTGATTACATCTGTGTGCTGGGGCCGGGACAGCTCATCTGAGATATTAACTCTCAGGAATTTGAAGCTGCAAACATTCACCACCACCAATGGCCCACCAATGACAGCTGGGGCTCCCTCTTCCTGAAGTTAACGATTACCTCCTTGTTCTTGTTGACGTTGGAGGGACCACACCACCAACGCCCAGCTCTATGGGGAGATTCCACCTCTGACTGAGAAGATCAGGTCGAGAAGGATGAGGCTCGCTGGTCATTGCCACCGCCATCCAGAAATACCAGCAAACAAGGTGGTGCTGTGGGAACCCACCCGTGGAAGGCGGAACCCGGGACGACCGAACAAGACGATGCTGAAGACATTGATGGAAGACATATGCGTCTTCCATCATATGTGGAGACAAAAGAGGAGCTTGCCAACTGTATGGAGGACAGAGACGTGTGGTGCGTCCATCACCGTGCCCGTCAGAAACCAGCACCACTGCGTCGCTGATGTTTTCAACGATTTAAATTAAATTAATTAAATTATTGTTGCACTTTACCGGGTGTTCTGTCTGTCTCCAATACACTGACTTATCACGACCCATGATTTGGCTGACTTCCGTGGTGCCGCTGCTGAAGCTATAGATGGCATTGGAGCAGTGATTAGCCACACAGCAACGGTGCAAAGAGAGTAGAGCAGAGCGCTAATCAGGCAGCCTTGAGGTGCGCCCTTGTTGATGGTCATTGAGGAGGAGATGTTGTTGCCTATCTGCACAGATTGAGTTCTGGCAATGATGGAGTCCAGAAGCAAGAGGAGGAACAGCGGCTCAAGTCTTGATGCTTGGTGATGAGATTGGTGGGGATAATACTATTGAACACTGAGTTATAGTCAATGAACACCTGCCTGGCGATTGTATTCCTGTTGTTCAGATGATCCATGGAAGAGTGGAGAGCCACTGAGATAGCATCTGCTGATATTTATGGTGATAGACAAACTGAAGCCATTCCAAGTCATTTCCGAGGCAGGAGGAGTTGATTCATGCCATAACCAACTTCTCAAAACACATCATTTTGGTAGATATAAATGCTACTGGACAGTAATCATTGCCGCAAGTCATCGTGCGCTTCTTGGGCACTGGCACGATACTTACCTTTTTGAAGCAGGGGAGAACTTCAGACGGCAGAATCCAGAGGTTGAAGATGTCCAACCAGTTGGTCTGCACATGTCTTTAGTAGTCAGTCAGGATGCCGTCTGGACCAGATGCTTATCGTAGATTCACCCTGTCAAAGGATGGTCTCATGTCAGCCTCAGAGACTGAGACCATATGGTCATCAGGAGCTGTTGGGGCTTGTTAGGTGTATCATTGTTCTTCCTTCCAAAGTGTGCATAAAAGGCAGGCACAACATGCTGGAGTAACTCAGCGGTCAGGCAGCATCTCTGTAGAAAAGAATAGGTGACGGAAAGGAAAAGAGATGCTGCCTGACACGCTGAGTTACTCCAGTCTATCTTTGGTGTAAACCAGCATCTGCAGTTCCTTCTTACACATTTTGTGCATAAAAGGCATTGAGTTCATCTGGAAGTGATGCATTGTTACCACTTACGCTCCCCAGTTTTGCCCTGAAGGAGGTGAAAGCATATAAGTCCGGCCACAGCTGTTGAACATCCATCTTTGACTCCAGCTTCACTCAAAATTGTCCCCGCACTCTTGGTGGACTTCCTGTATGGTACTGGCTCGTTAGTCCCAAACATCTCAGATCTAGCCTTCAACAGATTACGTCCCAAGGTTCATCCAGGGCTTCTGGCTAGAGAAGACCTGTAAGACCTTTAGCTTTTGTAGGTACGAGTTTGTCCATACATTTCTTTATGCAGTCAGTGATTATGGTGGCGTATTCATTCAGGATGACAAAATCAGCTGGCCATGTGGCAAATGAAATTGAATCTGGAGAAGTGTTGCGTTTGGGTAAAGGGCTTGTCCCACTTAGGCGATTTTTTAGGCGACTGCCGGCGACTGTCAAAGTCATAGCAGATCGCCAAAATTTTCTTTTACCCTATGACAATGACCATGACAATGCCGAGTCAGGTCGAGATTACACCGTCTTTGGAAACATCGCGAAAATTCTCACGCTGTCAATGCTTCCCCAGCGTCCAAATTTTCGCTGAAATCACTGACAAGTCAGTAAGTACTTGAGAGTTTTGAAATATAACATCTTGCCCGCGTTACTTGAAAACCAAGCTTCACGGTAACAAGACATAAACTGGATTTACCTCCAGTTTACTAATAGCAGTATTAAGAAATTTAATTTTAAAAGTGGTTAAATGGATTTTTGTGCGGAGTGTGGGCATTCATTGAAAATGTACGGGAGATACATATCTGGTTTCTGGGTTGCATATCTGGGTTGGGAGCCTACTTTAAATGTAATCGCTGATGGCCATAAACATCGCGAAAATTCCCATGCTTACCTGACCATCAAACTGTCGCCTCTAATCTACCTGTCAAATGTCCTGACAGTTGACATGGTATCTTCAAATGCTTAACTTATTTTAATATTTTGTCTTTCTAAATGCATCTAAGAGAACCTAGCAAACCTGGGGACAACATGCGACAGCGCACGCAATAAGCAACGATACCTGGCGACAAGCCAGCTGTCGCCGAGAAATTTCACTTCGGTTGATTTCTCAGCGATGCGCTGAGATCCACTACGATTCTTGGAAGACTCCTCACGATCATGCCCGCGACACCCCGGCGAACTGTCGGCGACAGCCTAGTTGCCGGCAGTCGCCTTAAAATCGCCTAAGTGGGACAGGCCCTTAAACCAAACAAGACAAATGAATGCATAATATGTGGAAGGGTATTAAGATGTGTGAAGAAAACAAGGGGCTTGAGGTGTGTGCTCCAAGTCCCTGGAGTTTGCAGGATAGCTGGATAAATTGGCTGAGATGGCAAATTGAATTCTCACCTCCGTTGGCTTAGGCAGAGACTGAGGACATCATGGTGAACCTGTTACAACACTAATTACGCCTCACATGGAGCAATGCAGGGAGTTCTATTCACAGGAATGATGTGAGAGCGTAAGGATGCAGCTAGGGATGAGAACATTATTTATGGGGAGAAAATTCATTGGATTTTTTCTTTGCAGGATATCATGAGAGAACTTGACAGTGTGAACATGGACAACTTTTTACCTTTAATAACTTGGATTCATAGATTTAAGGTAACTTTGATAGAAGGATTAGAGGGAAGATGAGAAAACGTTCTTGCACCCAAAGTTCTCACACCCAAGGCCCTAGAATTCATAACCTCAGGGCAAAAAGCCTCATACCAGGATGTATATAAATCACCATTAATTATAGGTGCATGAGCATAGACTGGAAAATGATGTGTTAAAAGTTATTTTTAGTTAAGCATTGTACTTTTCAATGATTCAATGCTATTATTCTGATGCTGGGCTAACTTATTCTGATGCATCGCATTTTCACGGAAATTAGATCTCATACATTATGTGTGGTGCTCGAGTACTGGCATCCTAACCAGCTCAGTAAAGCATTTTCCTGGCTGTAATATACAGCTTTAAATAGGGCTGTAACTTTAAAAATCACAAGACATATCAACTATAACGTTCCCCGCTCTGGTCTACCCGCGGATTGGCAAGGAGCCACGGCAACTCCCTGGACACCGGAAGACCTTCAGTCTTCTCATCACATTGTGTGAGTTTGGACGCTGTGTGTTGCTTCATTGTGAAATCACTTCTGCTTCTATTTCACAAGAGTACCTTAAAGTGGAACCACGTGCAGCTGCTAGTAAAGGGTTCAGATGTGATGGCAGGCATCACACCCCAGTAATAATCCTCTGGGGTTAACTAACAGAAGTGATGAGGGTCTGAATCTGGCGCTGTTTTGGCTTTTAGTATTCGGTCAAGTATTGAGTTGCTCTTGAGACAGTGGGGAATTCATTCGATTGCAAACACAAGGAATAAATGTAGAACTGCCTCATCACTTACACTATACTCATCACTTGTCAGTAAACTAAAGCAGCCTTTAGACATAAATTTTAGCTCTCCCTTATTCTACCAAGTCACACAGATTTGTTCATGGAAGATAACAATTAGTCAGAAGAAAGGTCCTGACCCAAAATGTCACCCATCCTTTTCCTCCAGGGATGCTGCCTGACCCGCTAAGTTACTCCGGGACTTGGTATCTATCATTTAATTAAGGTCCAAGTTCAACAGGCAGGCTCAATGTTCTTAAATGTTGGCGATGTGCCCACAAAAAAACACAGGAGGGCTCAGAAAGTCGATGAAAGTTTAAACTTTCGGAGATAGCACTTCTTGCTTAAGTTAGTATTTTCTATTTTCTCTGAATTGTTATTGTACAATGCCTGATTTAAAAATGAAAAGGCTGAATTCTCTCATGATATCCATGCAACAATGGGGATTATTAATATTGATTATTCATTCTATGCCTAGCTTTTGTAAACTGTAAACAATATGAGACTGGCTGTTTGTACTGTTTGTACTGTTTGTACTGTGCACAATGTTGTGTCAGGACTGGTGACAAATCTCTCCTCCACCTGACATTTATTGCTGTTTACTATTTTAACATTGATGGCGTATTATCTATTCTGCCTTTTTCAGACAATAGCTGATAAAAATAGAATTCATTGGCTTACATTTTATTTATATTCACTTGGTTTACAATAAATATTAAATCTGGTTCTTAATTTCAGGTTTACTTTCAAACTAAAGCTGCCATTGTCACAGATTTCCAATGGATTTGCTCTATGTTTTGTTTAGGTTAGAGATACAGCGCAGAAACAGGCTTTTCGATCCACCAAGTCCGCAACGCCCAGCGATCCCCATTACACTAGCACACACTACACACTAGGGACAATTTACAACTTTTACCAAAGCCACAAACCTGTGCATCTTTGGAATGTGGGAGGAAACCAGAGCACCCGGGGAAAACCCATGCGGCCACATGGAGAACGTACAAACTCCGTACAGACAGCACCTGCAGTCAGTATTAAACCAAGGTCTTTTGCGCTGTAAGGAAGCAACTCTACCGCTGCACCACCGTGCCCTGTGTAATTTTGCTGTTCTCTGGAACAAAAGGACAAGGGCTCCACAGTGGGTCAGCTGGTAAAAAAAGGTTCAATTCCGATCACTGGTGCAATCTGTGTGGAGTTTGTATGTTTACCTTCTGACCCTGTTCATTTCTTTCAGATGCCAAGATTGGTAGGCTGCTTGGCCATTGGAAATTGCTCCTGGTATGTAGTTGAGGGAGGGAGCTGATTGGAATGAAATGGGATTGGTGTGAAAGTGAGAGCTTGATGGTCAGTGCAGACACTATAGGACAAAAGGGCCTATTTCGCTGAACACCTTTACTCAGTTTGCCTGGTCCTACCTGATTTCCTGTTTGCCAAACACTTTAATTCCCCTTCCCATTTGTCTGTAATTTGTTTTCACCTAGCCCATAGCTAACAATGACCTATTTTCTTTATCATCATTACTTTTTCGCACATCATTCATTCATTTGTTCTATCTCTCTCTATATCACCATATATATCTCTTTTTTCCCTTTCCTCTGACTCTCAGTCTGAAGAAGGGACTCTACCCAAAACATCACCTATTCCTTTTCCCCAGAGATGCTGTCTGACCCGCTGAGTTTTAGAATGTTTTATTTTTTTTAGATTTAGAGATACGGCACGGAAACAGGCCCTTCGGCCCACCGAGTCCGCGCCGCCCAGCGATCCCCACACATTAACACTATCCTACACACACTAGGGACAATTTTTAACATTTTACCCAGTCAATTAACCTACATACCTGTATGTCTTTGGAGTGTAGAAGGAAACCGAAGATCTCGGAGAAAACCCACGTAGGTCATGGGGAGAACGTACAAACTCCGTACAGACGGTGACCGTAGTCAGGATCGAACCTGAGTCTCCAGCGTTGCATTTGCTGTAAGGCAGCAACTCTACCACTGCGCCACCGTGCCGCCCTATCTTCCCTATAGACACCTTTGTATCTATCTTCGGGCCTTTTTCCTTACTGTATGAATTCTATGAATTCTATGTAGAGATAGTAATTCTGTAATGACTGAATGCTCCCCTGGGTGAAAGACTTCTGTGCAGGGAATACAAGAGTTCAATGGTTCAATTGTACTTTGTGAACAGGAGAAACCACATAAATGGTGCAAAAGCAGCCATTGGTATTCCATCAGCATTTCACCTCCTGAATTTCCTGAATAAACTTACCTTTGGAATAACAGGAATGGAATCTATCTACACAGCCCTTTAAATGTTCTGAACACATTGATCATCTTTGCAGAACCAGTCTGTCTCCTTTTTCTGTTCGTTTACTTATTTATCTATTTATTTTCATCTCTATGTTCTAGTAATCCCTGTAAAGCGTCTTTGAGTGTTTGAAAAGCGCTATATAAATGTAATGCATTATTATTATTATTATAATAAAGTTCAGGAGAAAGAAATGTCTTTTGAAGAACTTAACAGAAGCTCCACAAAATCTCCACCCAAAGGATGAAGTGGAAAACCCACATTGAAATTTCAGGGGTTAATCTGATCGCTCAGTTCATTGGCATTGTACCTGGTATGAGCCGTTCATTTAGAGCTACTTAGTCACATTTTGCATCTCATTTATTTCATGGAGAAAAGAAGCAAGGAACTTTAAAAAAAATCATTTATCTACCAGTTCAAATACTTGTTCAAGCATTATTTAAATGGTGTTATGGTATGTGCTTTAATTGGCATTAGTGATAATTCACTTTGTCTTTAATGTCCTCTAAGGGATTTTTAAAAAAACTTTCTAGCTTCCTTTCTCAGGATGATCTAAATCTTTCTCCCCTGTTAACTACTCAACAACCTTTTGCCTCGTACATAATTTCAAAAACAAAAAATTCCCTTAACTTTCCCTTTATCCAATCTTCTCAAATTTCCATGCGTAGCCTTTCATTTCCAAGGGGATTCTGATGGCTTTTCCTATTCTCACCCACGTAAAGTTAATTATTTTAATAATTAGATGCTGATTTTTTTTTGTAGTAGTCCAACCTTGGCAGAACCAATGTCCTGTGTAAATTACACTGCAGACATTCTTGCCTTTTCATGCAGCTCTCCTCTGTCTAAAACCTAGAATCCCAGTTTCCTTTTTGGTGGCATTGCCCGCCTACTCTTTTAAAGGCCCTGTCCCACTTTAGGCGATTTTAAAGCGACTGCCGGCGACTATCAAAGTTGTAGCAGATCACCGAACTTTTCTTTTACCCGACGACAATGACCACGACAATGCCGCGTCAGGTCGAGATTACAGCGTCTTCAGAAACATCATGAAATTCCCACGCTGTCAATGCTTCTCCGGCGTCCTAATTTTCTATGAAATCACTGACAAGTCGGTAAGTACTTGAGAGTTTTGAATTATAACATCTTGTATGGGTTACTTAAAAACCAAGCATCACTGTAACAAGGCATAAACTGGATTTACTTCCAGTTTACTAATAGCTGTATTAAAAATATATATTTAAGTGATTAAGTGGATTTTAGTGAAAAGTGTGTGGGCATTCTTTGAAAATGTACAGGAGATGCATATCTGGTTTCTGGGTTGCATATCTGGGTTGGGAGCCCACTTTAAATGTAATGGCTGATGGCCATAAACATCATGAAATTCCCAGGCTTACCTGACAGTTAAACTGTCGCCTCCAATCTACCTGTCAAATGTCCTGACGGTAAATAAATTGGTTAAACACAAGCATTTTATGGTATTTTGAAATGACTTTACTTATTTTAATATTATGTGCTTCTAAATGCATCTAAGAGAACCTAGCAAACCTGGGGCCAGCATGCGACAGCGCCCGCAATAAGCAGCGATACCTGGCGACAAGCCAGCTGTCGCCCAGAGATTTCACTCCGAATGATTTCTCAGCGACGCGCTGAGATCCACTACGATTCTTGGAAGACTCCTCACGATCATGCCCTCGACACCCGGCGAACTGTCAGCAACAGCCGAGTCACCGGCAGTCGCCTTAAAATCACTTAAAGTGGGACAGGCCCTTTACTTTCTACATCCTAGTGCATCCTAGGTGTCCTAGTACATTAGTCACTGAAAGGAAGCATGCAGGTACAGCAGGCAGTGAAGAAAGCCAATGGAATGCTGGCCTTCGTAACAAGAGGAGTTGAGTATAGGAGCAAAGAGGTTCTTCTACAGTTGTACAGGGCCCTAATGAGACCGCACCTGGAGTACTGTGTGCAGTTTTGGTCTCCAAATTTGAAGAAGGATATTCATGCGATTGAGGGCGTGCAGCGTAGGTTTACTAGGTTAATTCCCGGAATGGCGGGACTGTCATATGTTGAAAGACTGGAGCTACTAGGCTTGTATACACTGAAATTCAGAAGGATGTGAGGGGATCTTATTAAAACATATAAGATTATTAAGGGGTTGGACACGTTAGAGGCAGGAAACATGTTCCCAATGTTGGGGGAGTCCAGAACCAGGGGCCACAGTTTAAGAATAAGGGCTAGGCCATTTAGAACAGATTTGAGGAAAAACATTTTCAGTCAGGGAGTTGTAAATCTGTGGAATTCTGCCTCAGAAGGCAGTGGAGGCCAGTTCTCTGAATGCTTTCAAGAGAGAGATAGATAGTGCTCTTAAGGATAGCGGAGTCAGGGGGTATAGGGAGAAGGCAAGAATGGGGTACTAATTGAGAATGATCAGCCATGATCACAATGAATGGTGGTGCTGGCTCGAAGGGCCAAATGGCCTACTCCATTGTCATTGTCACTTGTTTATTGTCATTGTCTATTGTCTAATGCACTTTGGCACTTCTCTATTTTGCTCTTGATTCAAAATGTTACAATTTAAGTGTAAGAAGGAATTGCAGATGTTGATTTACACAGAAGATAGACACAAAATGCTGGAGTAACTCAACAGGTCAGGCAGCATTTCTGGAGAAAAGGAACGGGTGACATTTCGGGTCGAGAACCTTCTTCAGACTGAGAGTCAGGGAGGAGGAAACTAGAGGTGTGGGTAGGTACAGAACAAAGCACAACCTGCATCGATGACTCAACAAAGGCGGAGCCCACAATGGTCCATTGTTGGCTGGCATCGAGGTGACAACGAACGAATACAAATGATGAAATTAGCAAGAGGACTAGGGTGGGGTGGGTCGGAGAGAGAGGGGGAATGTAAGGGTTACTTGAAGTAATATTGATGCCACTGGGCTGTAAGCTGCCCAAATGAAATATGAGGTGCTGTTCCTCCAATTTGTGTGTGGCCTCACTCTTAAGATTTAAGAATATTTCTATCACCTGTGCTTTCTCCCAGAACGTACAATTTTATAATGCATTGGAAATCTCTCTACTATTTTGTCAACAGATCTACGTTCTCCAGCAATGCCGTTAACAATTTATAATCTTTAATTAAGTATCACATATAATATTTGGCATTGCTCCATTTATAATAATTTTAACATTATTTATTTAAATATAAAGACAAAGAAGTATCAGCACTGATACACGAGATTCAGTTTGCTGCAAAGTTTCCATTCATCCATTCCCCTTAGATGCAAAACACAGCCATCTTTCTGCCTATACATACCGTCTTGTGTTAGTTTTCTCCATTTTTTTACATAGCATTTTGTCAAACACCCTCCCAAACATATGTTGTTTTTCCTTTATCTGCGATGTTCTTAAAATTCAAAAAGTTAATGAAGCACAACTTGGCCTTTCAAAATCCATGCACTAATTCACATTTTTTCCTCTGGGGGTGCGGGCAATTTATTACCTATCTATGGGGAACGAGAGCTTTAAAAGTCAACTATATTGTGGAACTCGAGTCAAAACAGGTCAGACCAGCTAGGACCGATGGAATCCCATCCCTTAAGGGTGCTCTGAAAGTACTTTTGCATTTATGACTCTTGTGCTAATTCAATTGTGACCTGTTCATAAGCAAATCTACTGAATTATTTGGTGGGATATAGCATGATCTTTGGTGTAACTACCTGTCGTACTCCAATTTACCAGGATTCTAAGGGACGTTTTAAATGCGAAGGAGTGAAAATAACATCATGAAAGAGTCTCATCTCGTTCTTCACTCTGAACATTGTAGAGATTAATTAAGAAGCATAGAAAGCTGGTTATATTGTCTAGAACGAATATATTTATGATTGGACAATACATTGACCAAAGTTTGGACCTTTCCAAGAAATTAATGTCCACCTTGTGAAAATTTGTTCCAGTTGGTTAATTAGTAGGGTTCTTTATTGTCAGTGTGCAGAGATAAAGTGAAATGCTTGTCCTGCATGCTAGCTAGTCAGATCATACTGTACATAAGCACAAAAGAACAACATGTTGCGGCACCATCTTGCAACTTCCAAGTGTCTATAAAGTATGATCTTGATCATCAGGGATAAGCAGTTTCTTATTTTCTCACGTTAAGGTCTGGTGTCCTGGCGGCTCTGGGTCGATGATGTCACGGTCGGCCTGGCTCAGCATGATGCCATCGGTTCTTTCCACCACCACTCCATGCAGCGAAACTGGCTGCTCTCGATTCCTTCGCTCACCCGGTTGTTGTGGGACCTCTCACAGCCACCTCCATCAGAACTCTGACTCATGAACACCATGAATGCACTGCTCGTCATCTCATAAGTTCATAAGTTATAGGAGCAGAATTAGGCCATTTTGGCCAATCAAGTCCACTCTGCCATTCATCCCCATCCTGCCTTCTCCCCATAACCATTGACCACAGCCATCTCCAGCAGCCGTCCCTCCACTTCCATTTGCCAAGGTCGCCATGACCCTCTTCCTGAGCTGAGTAACGGTCCTAAGGGTGCTATCTGAGGGTGCAGGAGGTTAACCTACTGCTCCCTCTTCTTCAACTGATTTCTCCACCAATTTCCACCGCTGCCATTTTGGAAATCCCACCATCTCCACCAACACCAAGACCATAACACATAAAATACCACCTATCCTTGAGACATATTTGCTTTGGCAGAGTGTTATCAAAGTTTCCTGTGACTGAGCTCTGTTTGCCTCACAGCATACACCAACCCAATCTTTTTAACAAAACCATCACTGTCCTCATCTCTGAATCAAGCTACTGAGAAAATAACAGGAGTGGACTTTCCATTCTCTATAACAATATGAGCATTCTTCTCCATCTGGGGGACAGCTTTAAATTGGTTAAAAATTGACCATAAGACTCATGGCAGAGCTCTTCAGTGGGTAGTCTATACTTAGAAGATTATCGGAACACACCTACCAGCCTTGGAGGGCATCTACAATACACGATGCCTCAGGAAAGCCACCAGCATTCATAAAGACTCCTCACACCCCTGCAACAGTCTGTTCGAACTTCTACCATCTGGCAAACGCTACAAGGCCTTCTATGCCCGCACCTCCAGACTCAGGAACAGCTTCATCCCCAGGGCCATAGGTGCTCTGAACCGGTCCTGCTGAGTCGGATGGTCACGTCGCACAGCGACCCGGCACAGACCAATTTGCACTTTATTCTGTTTTAAAACTGTTTCTAATTTTGTTTCTCTGGGTTGTCCAAATTTATGTTGATTAGCTAATTAATTTATTGCATCGTATGGAAGTCGCATTCCCAATCTCGTTGTACCCCTGTACAATGACAATAAAGATATATTGTATTGTATTGTAAGTCAAGAAACACTGATGGCATGACAAGGACATTGGAGGTGAACCAGTTTGAATAACCCAATTTCCTAGAAGGCTTCAACCTTGCATACTCAACAAGTACTATCTTACTTAATAAAACTTCAGTTCCCTGGATTAATAAAACCAAAATTGGATGTAAAGCCACTGTCTTCCAAAATGCCTTAATGAGTCAATCGCTGAGAGAATCCTACACACTGGAGATCCAACTAGCTCAGATATTGAATCATTGAATTTGCACAGCAGAACACTCCACCTCCAATCTCTTGTCATTAATCAAGTAATATTATATAAATAAAGTAGCTGTAAAGCTCACTTACTACTCTGAATCCCTGGCCACAACAAAAGTTAATCAAAATTCAGACTTAAGACTATCTAGAGAGCAGAAAAGAACTTTTAATTTATCCTTGTCTTTCACTGTCTTTGTATTAAATATCACCAGCGTTAAATGATTTCCTTGGTGAGTAAACATGAGTTCATAAGCAAATCGGTTTCTTCCAGATCAACGTGATTGTGGTGAAATGTTTCACAGTTATAACAATGACTAATCTTTAAAAAGTTTTCTTGCCTCTTCTAAAACTGAAAATGTTCTAATTTATATACATATCGATAAACAGTGTAAAGACAAGTTTTCCGCTGGGAATCTCTGGAGCAATTTGTAATCCACCTGCAAAAAGTGATTATTCCCTCAAGGCCTGGCTTCCTTCTTTTCATTGTAATCACTGGAAGAATTGGCAGTCGTTAATCAGAAGGTGTGTGTTTCGTAAAATGTGGAACATGAGTTGACTATTCAATCCCAGTACTCTCTTTTACCATGCATCTATCTGCCTCGATTCCATAATCTACTATACACTTGTTCAACAAAAATTTTGCAACTTCACTTTTGAAACGGCAAATCTCAATAAATTTTCAGAGTGTTGGGTATGTCACTGCATTTTGTATAAAGAAGTACATGTGGGCGGGATGATGGCGCAGCGGTAGAGTTGTTGCTTTACAGCATCAGAGACCTGGGTTTGATTCTGACTACGGGTGTTGTCTGGAAGGAGATTGTACGTTCTCCCCATGACCACGTGGATTTTCTCTGGGAAGTCCGGTTTCTTCCCACACTCCAAAGACAGACAGGTTTGTAGGTTAATTGGCTTTGGTAAAGATGTTAAATTGTCCCTAGTGCGTTGGATAGTGCTAGTATACAGGCATTGCTGGTCAGCACGGACTCAGTGGACCGAAGGGCCTGTTTCCAAGCAGTATCTCTAAACAAAACTAAACTAAACTAAATAGATTTTGATATTACCCTTGAAGGTCCTGTTTTAAGGTTATGCCCCCTTAAACTAAATGTTTTTGCCTGAGAAAAATTGTTTCCATCTAATAGATCATATCCTTGAATCACATGAAACCCTTTATAATCTCCCTCATAAATTATATTCCAGAGTGTATAAACAGGGACTAGGCAACTGGACCTCATAATCAATAAAACAGAAACCACAGGTACCTGAGATCCAAAATAAAAACAGAATGATGAAAAATAAATAATTGACAAGAAGTTATGTCTTTTTCTCTCTCCACAGATGGTGTTTGGCCTGCTGAGTATTTCAGTACTTCCTGCTTTTATCTCTGACTATTAAATTCCATATCATTTCAGTGATCTGTATTGTGGTCCTTCCAAGATTAAGGTATCTACCATGATGGGGTAATGGCCACTATTGATTTCAATTGTGGGATCCATACAGAACTCTGTTTATTTTTATTCTGTCCCAATCAAGATAAATATCTTTAGATTTTAAATTTACTTTTGTACCTGTCTGTTAGCATTGAATGGTTTTGGTGTTGGACTGGCGGTCTTAATCTCCATTCACATTATTCTCAGCATTTGGACAAAAGGCTGATAGGAAATGTGGGTGTTACCATTTTATTGCAATTATCTCCATTTGTCCCATTATTGACCACTTATTTATTCCATCTTGCTTTGCTTAATGTACCTTGATATCTTTAGGCTTTTTACTGTGCCACCTAACTTGGTGACATCAGGCACCAGTACATCTCTTCTTCAATTAGACCATAGAATATAGAACAGTACAGCACACAAACAGGCCCTTCAGCCCATGATGTCAGCCCATGATGAAGCTACGACCAACTCCTATTTTCCTGCAAAGAATCCATATTACTCCTTTCCCTGCACATCTATGTCCCTATCCAAAAGTCTCATAAATGCTCCTATTGTATTTGCCTCCACCACTGAAGTTCGCTGCATCACATTCCAGGCATTCACCACCATCTGTGCAAAAAATGCACCATCTGTGCTTTGTACATTTCCTTTAAATGTTGACCCTCTCATTTTAAAGCCATGCCCTTTTGTACTTGATATTTTCATCCTGGGAAAACCTGGAAAAAGGTTCTGCCTAGCTTTTCTATGCCTGTCATAATTTTATATACCTATCAGATCTCCCCTCATCTTCCAGTGAGAAAACAATCCAAGTCTGTCCAACCTTTCCCTGTAGCTAATACCCCCTAATCCAGGCATCATTCTGCTAAACCTCCTCTGTGCCAGTTTACCTCCTCCTTTTGCTCTATTGTCCTCTAAATAGGTTAATTCCGGATAATGTCTCACACATACCCTGGTATTAAATGTCTCGAAGAAACTAATGTCCCAGCATCTATTTTCACCAATAATTGGAGGAAACAAGAGATTTAGGGAAGGGCGCAAATGGTTTTATTACCATTGCGCCAATTTGAGGTTGATTGAGAAAATTATGGTTTAATTCACTTCAGCCTGATTTCCAATGGTGCTGTATTTTGCTATTCTAATGAAAGAAAAGTGCAGAAAAGGAGATGCAAAAGTTATAAATTAGATGCATTTTCATGGATTTAAACGGAAATCCAGCCACCGCAAAGTGATATTTTTTTCTGTTCAATCAGTTGGAAAATGCTGTTTGAACATTTTTTTTCCTTTCTGTATTGATGATGGGAATCAGATTCCTGGGTACTGCTTGTTAAAATTCTAGCAGTTTTATTTACACAGACACATTACTTGTTGGTAGCAGGAAAAATGCAGCTCTTTCAGACTGAGTGAGGCATGTGAGCAGAACAAGATATAAGCAGTTCAATATCCTCTGTGAATACTCCATCTATATGCTTTATCTCAGACATAAGAAAAGAATGCTGATATGATATTTATATTTCTCACATCTTCGGGATTCAGTGACTAAAATGGCTCCAAATCTGCCAGCTTAGTATTCAATCATCAATTGCTCCACAGTGTGCAGTTGCTTCCATTGTGAGCCAGATTGAGAGGGACCATATTCATTTCCGTCTGTGCCATTTACAACAATTAAACTGAGAGGTGACTTCCACCATATTGGTTTTCTCAGTATTTACACATTGCTCTCAGACTATATTCAAAATGCATCAACAAATCTTCTCGTTCCAAATCCAATTTGCAGTGCTTAAGAAACCACCCATAATTTGTTACCATTCTGTTTTGGCCAGATTTGAGTCAGCCCTGGGAGCAATGGTACATACCTTATCTCTGAGCGAGGAGGTCAGGAATTAGGTTCTGCTCCCAATATATGAAGGAGAGCTCCAGGGTCAGAAGTGGCCTTTTTAGATATTTAAATACATATTGGATTTAGTGTTGTGTAATGAACCTCATCTGGTAAGGGGACTCAAGGTAAAAGAGCCATTAGGAGGCAGTGATCATAATATAAGTTTTACTCTACAAATTGAGAGGGAGAAGGGAAAATCGGAAGTGTATTACAGTATAGCAAAGGGGATTACAGAGGCATGAGGCAGGAGCTGGCCAGATTTGACTGGAAGGAGGCCCTAGCTGGGATGACGGTGGAACAGCAATGGCAGGTATTCCTGGGAACAATGCAGAAGTTGCAGGATCAATTTATCCCAAAGAGGAGGAAAGATTCTAAGGGGAGTAAGAGGCACCCGTGGCTGACAAGGGAAGTCAAGGACAGCATTAAAATAAAAGAGAAGAAGTATAACATAACAAAGAAGAGTGGGAAGCCAGAGGATTGGGACTCTTTTAAAGAGCAACAGAAGATAACTAAAAAGGCAATACGGGGAGAAAAGATGAGGTACAAGAGTAAACTAGCTAATAACATATTTGGTCTCCAAATTTGAGGAAGGATATTCTTGCTATTGAGGGCATGCAGCTTAGGTTTACTAGGTTAATTCCCGGAATGGAGGGACTGTCCTATGTTGAAAGACTGGAGCGGCTAGACTTGTATACACTGGAATTTAGGATGAGAGGGGATAGAAACATAGAAACATAGAAAATAGGTGCAGGAGTAGGCCATTCGGCCCTTCGAGCCTGCACCGCCATTCAATATGATCATGGCTGATCATTCAGCTCAGTAGCCTGTACCTGCCTTCTCTCCATACCCCCTGATCCCTTTAGCAAAAAGGGCCACATCTAACTCCCTCTTAAATATAGCCAATGAACTGGCCTCAACTACCTTCTGTGGCAGAGAATTCCACAGACTCACCACTCTCTGTGTGAAGAAATGTTTTCTCATCTCGGTCCTAAAAGACTTCCCCCTTATCCTTAAGCTGTGACCCCTGGTTCTGGACTCCCCCAACATCGGGAACAATCTTCCCGCATCTAGCCTCTCCAACCCCTTAAGAATTTTATATGTTTCTATAAGATCCCCCCTCAGTCTTCTAAATTCCAGCGAGTACAAGCCCAGTCTATCTAGTCTTTCCTCATATGTAAGTCCCGCTATCCCAGGGATCAATCTGGTGAACCTTCTCTGTACTCCCTCTAAGGCAAGAACGTCTTTCCTCAGGTTAGGAGACCAAAACTGCACACAATACTCCAGGTGCGGTCTCACCAAGGCCCTGTACAACTGCAGCAGAACCTCCCTGCTCCTAAACTCAAATCCTCTTGCTACGAATGCCAACATACCATTCGCTTTCTTCACTGCCTGCTGCACCTGCATGCTTGCTTTCAATGACTGGTGCACCATGACACCCAGGTCACGTTGCATCTCCCCTTCTCCCAATCGGTCACCATTCAGGTAATACTCTGCTTTCCTGTTCTTGCCGCCAAAGTGGATAACCTCACATTTATCTACATTATATTGCATCTGCCATGCATTTGGCCACTCGCCTAATCTATCCAAGTCACTCTGCAGCCTCCTAGCATCCTCCTCGCAGCTAACACTGCCACCCAGCTTCGTGTCATCCGCAAACTTAGAGATGTTGCATTCAATTCCCTCGTCCAAATCATTAATATACACTGTAAATAACTGGGGTCCCAGCACTGAGCCTTGCGGTACCCCACTAGTCACTGCCTGCCATTCCGAAAAGGACCCGTTTATTCCTACTCTTTGCTTCCTGTCCGCCAACCAATTTTCTATCCACCTCAACACTGAACCCTCAATACCGTGTGCTTTAAGTTTGTACACCAATCTCCTATGTGGGACCTTGTCGAAGGCCTTCTGACAGTCCAGATATAACACATCGACTGGTTCTCCCTTATCCACTCTACTAGTTACATCCTCGAAAAATTCTATAAGATTCGTCAGACATGATTTGCCTTTGGTAAATCCATGCTGACTTTGTCCGATGATTTCACCACTTTCCAAATGTAATGCTATCACATCTTTAATAACTGACTCTAGCATTTTCCCCACTACCGATGTTAGGCTAACTGGTCTATAACTGGATCTTATCGAAACATATGATTATTAAGGGGTTGGACACGTTAGAGGCAGGAAACATGTTCCCAATGTTGGGGAAGTTCAGAACCAGGGGCCACAGTTTAAAAGTAAGGGGTAGGCCATTTAGAACGGAGATGAGGAAAAACTTTTTCAGTCAGAGAGTTGTAAATCTGTGGAATTCTCTGCCTAAGAAGGCAGTGGAGGCCAATTCTCTGAATGCATTCAAGAGAGAGCTTGATAGAGCTCTTAAGGATGGCGGAGTCAGGGGGTATGGGGAGAAGGCAAGAACGGGGTACTGATTGAGAATGATCAGCCATGATCACATTGAATGGTGGTGCTGGCTTGAAGGGCCAAATGGCCTACTCCTGCACCTATTGTCTATTGCTGATATTTCCCCTGTAATATGTGATCATGAAAGGTTTAATTTCATCAGCTGCCTTGATGCAATTTTCCATGGAGATACAGTACTGGGTTAACGATGTGGGAATAACTCTCAGGCAATGGGCATGGTGGGCAAAAGCAGGTGAAGAAGAGAAAACAGTAAATTAAGTGTTGAAATAAGGGGAATGGGAACATTTTGTCACTTAATTTATGATAGTTCACAACTGTATTTTGGACTGAAGTGTTCAGATAAACAATATTGTAACATCAGTGTACAACATACTTCACTGTTTTTCAGATGTCACATAGTGACATCCTTTCCTCATCATCAAAATTGCAGGGTGCACCACCTGAGGAGTGTTTGTTTGTTTGTTTGATGTTTTCACCAGATTTCCATTCAGCCAGAAAATTGTGATGTTGATGTTGACAATTGTGTCAATCCATAGAATCCCAATGGGAATGCCAGAATAAAGTATCACAATTTTGTGTTACACGAGTACTCAATGCTGAGAGAGCTGTTCAGATGCAAGGTCAGAGGCACCATCCTCTGGGAATGGCAGTAAATACATGCCCTGTTTGATTTTTCTGGTGCATTTCAAAGAAATGCAGGACTATATTTTTAGCTGCTTTTGAACTTCTTCCCACAATTAACTCCACGTCACAAACTTCATGTTTGTGGGACTTGGATCTAACTACTTGAAGCATTATCTTTCATAAAATTAATGAATACACTTCAAAATAATTTGCTGCCCGTAAAATACTTCTGGAGAGATGTGATATATGATATAAATGGAAACTCTCTCGATAATTGGAGCCATGACAAAAGCCATAAGACATCTCAGACATGCATTTGGTTAGTTCATGCTTTTTCTTAAACTTTTAAGGTGAAACCTATTATACTTCCTCCTTATTACAATGTCCTGTACTACCTGATAAATCAAAGAGCAATGAGCTCTACTTCTCTTGTCTCCAGATTACAGATCAGGCCATTTCTATCACTTCCTTTATATTCCCGATGCTCCACATCCTCTACCTGTCTCACTTCCTTCTGTGTCCATTTATGGAAAAAATATTACCTTTCCAACAGTTTACAATTGTATTTAATAAATCCTAACTGCTTTTCGCTTGGGCCTTTGTAGTGCACAATATTTCTACAATCATCACCCTACCTAACCATGCCCGAACATTTATCTTGGTGTGTTTCTATCTTCTCAATGTAATCCCTACTCTCTCCTATACACTCAATCACTCTGATGTGACTGTCATTTTCTCCCCACTCAGCAGTGTGTCTATAGCACATCCAGCTTAGCTCCAGTGACAATCATCTCCAAATCTTGGTGAATTAGATGAAGAACAATTGACTCTCACTCTCCTCTGTCAAAATCTCCTGCCGCATCCTGTTCAGCAAAGATAACCAATTGTTTCATTTCCCCACCATCCAGTATCTCTTTAAACAACTTTACCTTGCCCATTCTACTTGAGTTTCCATAGAACAGATTTATCAGTACTATTGAAACATCTGTTTATCTGTCTCTCCCTTGCCAGCAAGGTAAACTTACTCTTCTATGGTTCTTACTCCAATTTATTTAGGTGGGCCCTTATCTGATAGCTTATCCAATAATAGGCCCTGTGTTTCCTGTGCCTCCTCCATTTTCAGAGTGAGGCCACATGAAAATTGGGGGGAAAGCTCTCATATTTCGCTTGGGCATTTTACAACCCAGCAGTATGGATATTGATTTCTCTAATTTCAAATAATCCCTGTATTCTCTCACTATCTCTCTCCCGCACCTTAGTCACCCTGCAAATTCTACTGTTCGCATCCTTGTATCCTTTCATTATCACCTCTTCCCCAGCCAACAATGGGCCATTATAAGCTCCACCCTTCCTTGGTCATCTGCTGATGGCTCTGCTTTGTTCTGGCTTTTTCTTACCTCCAGTTCCCTTCCCTCCACTTTCAGTTTGAAGAAGGATCCCTACCCAAAACGTCACCTTTTCCTCCAGAGATGCTGCCTGACCTGCTGAGTTGCTCCAGCACTTTGTGTCTTATCCTCAGAATAAACCAGCATCTGCAGTTCCTTTCTATACACAGTTTTAATGTGAAATGCCCTAACTCTCTTTGTAGTTAATAGTCAGGGATACAGAACTATCCCACACATTGCACAAGAAATCAATTGTCTTCTGCTACTTTGGTGGGGAGGACGGGGACCACAGGGAACAATGATTTTTTCATGATTTATGTCACCCCACTTAATAACTTGGTCAGTTAAAATATGATTACTTCTCGTGCTTTCTGCGAACCTATTTGCTTGTATTCGCTTTCCAACACGCTAATTTCCTTTCTGTTGCTTTCGCAATCTTTTCTGCTTCCTGCAAGATGCATACAATAAATGATAATCTGTCCCCTTGCTACCTGTTTGGCTGTCTCCCAGAACAATAACTTCAGAGATATATGGAGACTGTTGATTTGAGAACTACATAAGTAATTGCAGACCAATTTACGATAAGGACTAGAAGCCTTTCAGTATCAGGCACAGGAAAAAAAGTTTAGAGAGAAGTGATCAATTATAAAAGGTATCACAACAGGAACTAAACCAGTGAGATCATAGATTTATTGCTTAAGCTATAATACCATAACATCTCATTAAAAAAATTATTATGCAGAACTTCCAATTCAGCAGTGATTCTCATGTTTTTTTTTGTCATTATAGACAATAGACAATAGGTGCAGGAGTAGGCCATTCGGCCCTTAGAGCCAGCACCACCATTCAATGTGATCATGGCTAATCATTCTCAATCAGTTCCCCGTTCCTGCCTTCTCCCCATACCCCCTGACTCCGCTATCCTTAAGAGCTCTATCTAGCTCTCTCTTAAATACATTTTTTGAAATGCATTTTATTGGAATATTTTATAAGCTATTCCTTACATTTTATTTTCTCTTCACTCTTCATGATATCCATATCTATTATTATTGAATGAGAATAAGGAGTACAATTCTGCTTGGGACATACTTGAAATCAGTGGAGGACTCTTCCCCATAGCTCATCCTCACTGTGGCACAAAGTGGCATTACCAGTGGCAATGCCCATACCAGGCATTAAAGGTGTACGCAACTAATGACTTGTAATTCATTTTCAGTTCACGCAACTACACCAATTTTTTAACTGAATGATTTTTGTTGTCTCGGAGTCACTGGCAAAGCTGGCATTTTTTGCCGAATCCTCTTTGCCCTTGACTTCAAAGTAGACAGCATGTGAATCCCTGATTGACTTGCTGGCTGCTTTGAGGTCAATCGGATTGGTGGGTCTGGAGTCACCAGTTGGCCAGATTGGGTAAAGATGGCAGATTTCCTCCCCTGTGGATTGAAGCAGAAACTGAACTGGTCCAGCCACATAAATACACGACCTACCAGAGCAGGTGAATGACTGCGTGCTCTGAGATGAGACATTTTTTCATCTAACATCTGTACAACAACTGCAAGAACATGCGTCAGGAGGTGAACTCATACTTCTGCTTGCCTCTCTACTCTGCATATGCAGCTCCAATAATGTTCAGAGCTCAGTAACATCCATGATAAAGCAATGTAATCTGGCACACTATTCATTATCCAAAACACTTACATCTTCTACGCATATAGCAATGTTGCTTCAGGGACTATTATCAACAAGATGTGCAGCAGTGATTTGTGCAGCAGTGATTTGTGCTGCAGTGATTTTTGAGCCCACCTCACAAACCTGCAGAAAGACACAGGCAGGGGGTGCATGGAGACACTACCATCTGTTCCCCTTCAAATCTTGTATTCTGATTTAGAAATATGTTTCCAATCCATCAATGTGCTGGGTTTAAATCATGGAAGTCCGTACCTGACGGCAGTGTGGGAATATGTTCACCACTTGGGCTGCAGCAGGTCAAAAGGCAGCTCCTCACAATCTTCTGAAATACATTTTGGGATGGACAATAATTGCTCCCTTACCAATAACTTGCACACCCCTTAAATTAATAACAAAATTATGGAATGTCAGAATTGGATTTTAAATCGAGCCAGTGTGATGTGTTGCACTTTGGGAGTCAAATGTACGGGGAAAGTATACAGTTAATAGCAAGGTCTTTAACGGCGGGATGTACAGAGGGATCTTGGTGTCCAAGTACATAGCTCCCTGAAAGTGACACGACCAGTAGAGTGAGTGATAAAGAAGGCAAATGGTATGCTTGCCTTCATCAGTAAGGGTAATGAGTGTAAGAGTCAGGAAGTCACGTTTCTGCTATGTAAAAACGTTGTTAGGCCATGTGTGCAGTTTTTTAGTCAGCCTGATACAAGAAGGATGTGGAGGCTTTAGAGAGGGTACAGAGGAAGTTTACCAGAATGCTGCCTGGATTAAAGGGTATTAGCTATAAGGCCAGGTTGGACAAAGTTGAATTGGTTTCTCTGGAGCGTTGGCAGTTGAGGGGAGACATGATCGAAAATTATAAAATTATGAGAGGCATTGATACAAAACCATTTTCCTAGGGTAAAAATGTAAAATACCAGAGGGCATAGCTTTAATGACAGAGGGGAAATATTTGAAGGAGATGTGCTATGCAAGTTTTTTACATAGAGAGCGATGCGTGCCTAGAACACACTGCCAAGGGCCATGTGGAAGCAGATATGATAGTGGTATTTAAAAGGCTTTCAGATAGGCACGTTGATAAGAAAGGGATGGATTGATATGGGTGACATGCAGGCAGAGGAGATGAACTTGGCATTATGTTCGGCACAGACATGGTGGGTGTTTTGTAATCAATCCATTATAAAGTATTAGGTGAACCACAAAGCATTTATTAAAACCCATGCAGAATGAACAATACACAATGTTGCACTCCTCGTATCAACGTACCGACTACTAAAGTAAAGGGCGAGCAGGCTGGTGTCAGTGGCTGCAATCCTACTCAAATCCCAGACTGGATTACATGGTGGAATGTGTATCATGCATAAGATATGTGGTGAAGGTCATATTGACAGAGATAAATATGGTTGATCTACAGTGAGCCAAAGGACTTCTATGTTCCATGTCCCAATTGCTACGTCAGAAGACTATTTGATCCATCAAGTCCGTGCACTCTCCTGGTGGTACATCTGAAAAGTCCCATTCCTTGTTCTTTCCCTGCAGCTCTGTCTGTTTAATTCTCTTAGTGTTGACCCATTTCCCTTTTGAAAAACCTGATTCATTCTGTTTACACCTTCCCCACAGCAGCAAACTTGATTATAGTTATTGTTTGGGTGAAAACGATTTTTCCTCACGTCCTCTCTGTATCTCTTACCAACAATATTAACTCGGTACCTCATGATCCTAGAAACATCCCTTCATTGGGACACTCTTTATCAAGGGAATCAAGTATTGGGTTAGTTCAAGAAAACGGCATTGAAGTATAAATTCAGCTATGATCTTATTGCATGATGGAACAGGCATGAGGGACAATAGACTCCATCTACTTCTTTTTTGTATGTTTACTTTACTTATTTACCCCATTTAAACCAGTTCGATTTTGTTCACCTCTACCAAATTTCTCAGTCTTTAATTTTCTAGCAGAAATTCCTCAACCTTTTGAACTATTCCAATAAATCCATTCTGCACTCTCTATAGTACCTAGAATTGGATGCAATATTGCAGCTGCAGCTTTCTCAGTGTTTCACATAAACTCTATGTCCTTTATAAATCTCAGGAGATATCCTTTACTGAACAATCTCTCAACATGGGCTGTCACTTTCAAGGATTAATACATCTAAGCCGTTTACTTTTGCACACCCTTTAGAACTGTGTCGTTTTGTTCGCATTGTTTGACTTAATTCCTCCTGAAAAAGTATATCCCTTCAAACTTTTCTCCTATCAAGTTCCATTTTTCACATGCATGCCAGTTTGTCAGTCCTATTTATGTCCTTTTGCAGTGTGTTTCTACCTGCCCTACTGTTGACTGTATCTCAAAGCTTTGTGTTATCTACTAATTTAAAAAGTTTACCCAACACAACCATAGCCAAGCCATAAATATGTTGATAAAAGCATCGGTCCCTGCACTGACTGCTGTGGAGCACCCCTACAAACTGTTTTCCAACCTCCACAACAGCCAGTTCCCCTTTCATTCTCAATACTGCCTTGAAGTCATTTTCCTTTTGACTCTCCCAAATGTTGCAAACCAGCTTTAGTGTGGGACTTGATTCTGACAATCCCCGTTGATGTTAATTACTGTCTTCTCTTCTGCAATTTTTTCTGTTACATCAGCAAAAAAAAAAGCAATCAGGTTAATCAAACTCGACGCAGCGGATGGGAGAAAACTTGTGGAAAATGGAATATTGCCAGCCTTTGCCCCACCTCATCCCTCTTTTTCAGCTTTCTCTCTCCGCCCCACCCCCCTCCAATTCCAATCAGTCTAAAGAAGGGTTCTGACCTGAAACATGGTATGTCCATTTCCCTCCACAGATGCTGCCTGGCCCGCTGAGTTCGTCCAGCACTTTTTTCTACTGAAGAGCATTAATGTTGCTGGTTGGAAATCCGTCATCTGAACTGCTAAAGTTATTTTTCTTATCACTCTTTAAGTTGTAAAACAAGTGGCATGAAGGAATTTCAATGAGACTGGGTCAAATGGATACGTTTAGAGATACAACGTGGAAACTGAACCTTCGGCCCACAGAGTCTGCACCAACCAGCGAACCCCACACACTTACATTATCCTACACACACTAGGGGCAATTTACAATTTTACCAAGCCAATTAACCTATGAACCTGTACGTCTGGAGTGTGGGAGGAAACGAAGGATCCCGGAGAAAACCCACGCAGGTCACGGGGAGAACGTACAAACTCCGTACAGACAAGCAAGCACCCATAGTCAGGAACAAACTCGGGTCTCTGGCGCTGTAAGACAGCAACTCTATTGTTGCGCCACTGTGTTGCCCAAATTAGTGGGCATTTTAGTGGAGTTAATGTCAAGTCAAGTTTAGTTTAGTTTATTATTGTCATGTGTACTGAGGTAAAGTGAAAAGCTTTTGTTTACATACTCTCCAGTCAATGAAAAGACTGTACATGAATACAATCGAGTTGTCCACAATGCACAGATAAAGGATAAAGGACACAACATTTAGTGCAAGATAAGCTTATTGCCAGCTTGAATTTATTGTTATATGTATGTCCGATGAGGTACAGGAACAATGGAAATCTTGCAGTGGCATCACACCAGCACATAGATTCAGACAAACACACAAAATCATAAATTGTACATAAATTAAACATAATGGACATAAATCTTGCAGATGAATGATTTCCTCTGGAACAGCTAGTTCTGAAATACAGCAAAAGTTACACAGATTTGGAGTGTTCAATGTTGAGTCCAGAAGGCTGAACTTGTGCGATGGAAGACGAGGTATTGTTCCTCAATCTTGCCTTTAGGCTGTGTTGAAACAGTGCAGGGATAAGGTCAAAGTAAGAGTGGGATGGAACTTGAGCAGGCTCAAAGGGCCAGATGGCCTCCACCAGTTCCTAATTCTTATGTACTTGTCATGACCATAAATCCCAGATCATTATCTTTCAATATCTAATTACAACTTTGAGTATGCAACATTAAAAATGGAAAACCTTTCACAATCTTTGCTGAAGGTGTTAACAGTGAAGGGTGATAAATCGTCACCTGCAAGATCGAGGCCTAACCATTGGGGTAAGTGATATGTACCACCTGGAAAATGCATTATCTGAATATTATCGTGAAGGCACCAGAAACCAATTATTTTTAGTGAAGATAGACACAAAATGTTGGAGTAACGCAGTGGGACAGGCAACATCTCTGGATAGAAGGAATGGGTGATGTTTCGGGTCGAGACCCTTCTCCAGACAGAATTAGGGGAGAGGGAGATACAGAGATAATGAAAACTAAGGTGTGAAAATGAGACCAAGGGGATGGAGATTAAGGAAAATGTAGAATTGATCATTTTTAGCCAACAAAGCAAACAGAGAAAATGTAATCGGGGAGAGTCAGACTGGTCAGAGAACTGGGAAGGGGGGCAGGAATGGAGAGAGAGGGAAGGCAAAGGTTACGAAGTTAGAGGTCAATATTCATACTGCTGAGATGTAAGCTGCCCAAGCGAAATATGAGGTGTTGTTCCTCTAGTTTATGCTGGGCCTCACTCTGACAATGGAGGAGGCCCAGGATAGAAAGGTCAGTGTGGGAATGGGAGGGGGAGTTAGTGTTTAACAACCGGAAGATCAGGTAGATTTAGGCGGACTGAGCGGAGGTGTTCATTTAAACAATCGCCAAGCGATATATAGGAGTCCACACCTGGAACAGCGGATACGGTAGATGAGGTTGGAGGAAGTACAAGTGACCCTCTGCCTCACCTGAAAAGACTGTCAGGGTCCTTGGACAGTCAAGGGAGGAGGTATAGGGACAGGTGTTGCATCTCCTGCGGTTACTGGGGAAATTAAATTTTAATGATGTGATTTTTGCCTGCAATTAGACGACAGGGAACAAGGATACATTTCCAAACCAGGATGGCATATAAATTGTAGGCACACTTCTAAGTTGTGATGTCGCCACATGTGCTGCTGGTTCTTGTCACTGTTGGAGATTATACGTTTGTTGAGATGTTATCAGTGGGGTACATTCAATAATTATTGCTTCTATTTCAAATGGTAAAAGAGACCAGGGCCACTCTGGTGCTCTTCACTCTAAATGTTATTGTTGTTGTTATTGCCTTTCCCTTTGCTGATGTCTGTGTTGGTTCTAAGGACATTTTACAAGAGATTCACAGGGTCCTAGCATCTGATTGAGTTCTGCGACCTTTGATTGAGATCTGTTGTATTGGTTTCCAGGCAAGTCACAGCAATCTTCTACAATCTATCAGATTGCCGATTCTGCTCTGAGCCATGCAACATCCACGTCAGGAGATACAGAACAGTAGCTATAAATTACATTTAAATCATGACGTGCAGCAAAAGGTTTGGGTAAGCAGTTTGGATTAAATGGGAGAGAAGAAAGAGTGAGCTAAAAACTAAAATAAATTATAGAGAACTAAGAACATATCACAACTCAAGCTCTAATTAATAGGATGGCACAGTGGCACAGCGGTAGAGTTGCTGTCTTACAGTGCCAGAGACCCAGGTTCCATCATGACTATGGCTGTCTGCTTGGAGAGTTTACATTCTCCCTGTGGATTTTCTACTCGGTTTCCTTCCACATTTCAAAGACGTGCAGGTTTGTAGGTTAATTGGCTTCTGTAAATTGTCCTGACTATGTAGGATATGTAGGATAGAATTAGTGTATGGGTGGTTGTTGGATGGATTAGACTTGGGCCGAATGGCCTGTTGTTACGCTGTATCTCTAAACCAAAATTAAAAGGTGGGTACTCAGAGAGTTGACTCAGCAACAAGCCTAGCATTGGCAGGCCGAGTGCAGTGTTCGACCTAATATTCACCGTTTCTCCTCTTGGTCTAACATTTCATTATTTTTATTTATTACATCAAAGTGAATTGTTTCAGAAGTTGAGCAATTATTGATTTTTCCTCTCAGTTACTAAATTACTGAATTCTGCATTACTGATGGCAAACTGTATTCCAGTTTGTAGAGTTATTGCTTCCCAGTTGTACATGGGCCATCTCACTACTGTTCACTACTGTTGCTGATGGACATGTTGCCTGGTACAAGATCCTATGTATGTTGTGTGCTCTTTATGACAATAGACAATAGACAATAGGTGCAGGAGTAGGCCATTCGGCCCTTCGAGCCAGCACCATGCACCGTGATCATGGCTGATCATCCACAATCAGTACCCCGTTCCTGCCTTCTCCCCATATCCCTTGACTCCGTTATCATTAAGAGCTTTATCTAACTCTCTCTTGAAAGCATCCAGGGAATTGGCCTCCACTGCCTTCTGAGGGATAGAGTTCCACAGCTTCACAAGTCTCCGAGTGAAAACGTTTTTCCTCATCTCCGTTCTAAATGGCCTACCCCTTATTCTTAAACTGTGGCCCCTGGTTTGGGACTCCCCCAACATTGGGAACATGCATCGCCTTCTCCTCCTGAAGCTTCCTTCAATAACAGCTGCATTCTTATACTCTGCAGAACATGAGTGTTTGCTGACTCTGGTTCCGAACTGCAGGGGCTACCGTTAGTTTTTAGGATGGTTATGTGCTGATCGAATTCAACATTTGTTATTACCTTTGGGCAGCAAGGTGGCACAGCTAGCAGAGCTGCAGCTTCACAACTTCAGTGACGTGAGTTCAATCCTTACTTTGGTTGGCTCCCTGCAGTTTCTCCATTCTCCCTCTGACAGCGTGGATTTTTTCCAGGCGTCTCAGTTTTTCCCCACATTGTATGGACATACAGGTTGGAAATTTAATCGGTTGCTGTACATTACACCTCGTGTTTGGATAACTGGTACAATCTGAGGGAAGTTGATGGGAATATGGAGTGAATAAGATGAAACTAGTGCAGGATTAGCATGAATGGGTGCTTGCCAAAGATAATAGAGCAGAGCAAGATCGACCACTCGACCCTGAAAACCGTAGTATGTCATGGCGCCATTTTAGTAGGCTGAAACATGCAGAAACATTTAAAAAGAAAAATAACAAAAATCTGTGAATTGATAGATGAGATATTTTCTGCATTTTTATGGTATCATCACACATGCTGTTCCCCCAAAATACTGATTACACTACGAGAGGCATAGCGGACGGCGGGTTTTGCTTGCTAAAATGGCGGATGTTACGCTCCTTTGCGTACTGCACTTCAGTGTAGGCGATTTCAGTATAGGCGGTTCATCTTGCTCCTCTAGTATCTTTGGTGCTTCCTGCCTGATGGGGATTCAGTGGGCCGAAGAACTGGTTTCTATGTCATGTGCACCTCTAGTTTTCTGATATTTTCCCACATATCTTCAATAGAGATTTAAGCTTTGTTAAAAAATGATAAAGATAAAAAGCAAACAATCTGTTATTGTCAAATGTGCAGTTTTCAAAAGTGTTTTCACCACGTATTTGTTTTCTGGAGTATTTCAGTGGCTGGCGACATACTTAGGTGCTTCTGCTCATATTTACATGTGTTTTGTGGTTCTTCCACATTAATCAATCAATAAAACTTTATTGCCACATGTACTAGGTACAGTGAAATGCTTTGTTTTGCATTCAACCCAGTAAAATCATACAGCATACGTTTCTGGCGCCGACAAAGTTACATAAACTAACTTCTCTGAGTTCATTACACTGCATTGATGTAAATTATGCAATGTAATAATTATTTCGGTAGATTGCAAGAGCTATTGCTCTGTTGCTTGTATATAATGTGACATATCAATGTTATACCTATCCTTTGGTTGTTGTTGGAATTTTCTCTCTGCAATAAGGCTGCAGGGTGACTTGGACAGGTTGTGTGAGTGGGCGGATACATGGCAGATGCAGTTTAATGTAGATAAGTGTGAGGTTATTCACTTTGGAAGTAAGAATAGAAAGGCAGATTATTATCTGAATGGTGTCAAGTTAGGAAGAGGGGATGTTCAACGAGATCTGGGTGTCCTAGTGCATCAGTCACTGAAAGGAAGCATGCAGGTACAGCAGGCAGTGAAGAAAGCCAATGGAATGTTGGCCTTCGTAACAAGAGGAGTTGAGTATAGGAGCAGAGAGGTCCTTCTACAGTTGTACCGGGCCCTGGTGAGATCGCACCTGGAGTACTGTGTGCAGTTTTGATCTCCAAATTTTAGGAAGGATATTCTTGCTATTGAGGGCGTGCAGCGTAGGTTCACTAGGTTGATTCCCGGAATGGCGGGACTGTCGTATGTTGAAAGGCTGGAGCAATTAGGCTTGTATACACTGGAATTTAGAAGGATGAGGGGGGATCTTATTGAAACATATAAGATAATTAGGGGATTGGACACATTAGAGGCAGGAAACATGTTCCCAATGTTGGGGGAGTCCAGAACAAGGGGCCACAGTTTAAGAATAAGGGGTAGGCCATTTAGAACGGAGATGAGGAAGAACTTTTTTCAGTCAGAGAGTGGTGAAGGTGTGGAATTCTCTGCCTCAGAAGGCAGTGGAACCAGTTCGTTGGATGCTTTCAAGAGAGAGCTGGATAGAGCTCTTAAGGATAGCGGAGTGAGGGGGTATGGGGAGAAGGCAGGAACGGGGTGCTGATTGAGAGTGATCAGCCATGATCGCATTGAATGGCGGTGCTGGCTCGAAGGGCTGAATGGCCTACTCCTGCACCTATTGTCTATTGTCTATTGATCAGCGAAGGCCATTTAAAAATGAACCAATACAGGGTAAATGATGCCACTCTCGATATCTCTTTCAGAATTTAATTTGCAACTGCTATCTTGCCATGAAACTTATTTTATGCCTCCTGTTACTTCTACACAATTTATTGTACGTTTCTCGCAACACCTCTCCCTGTCTTGAAAACCACTCTTTTTGTCTGGTTCAATATATATTTTTTAGCATTCTGGGCTCCCCAAAAATTGTCTTTCCTCTCTTTTTTTAGAATCACTCTGTCATAATTTAGGTTTGCATCCATTTGTATTCCTGTCACAATTTATCCTGCCTCTCTGTCTCTCTGATATATCTTCGTATCATATTCCATCCCCCACTACCCATCTCTAAATCTCCTCTACTCTCTCACTATCGGGACTATTTATCCCTATTCCTCCATCATAATGTATCTCTTTCTTTCTCTATTTCGCTCACTATCCCAATTTGTTTTATCTCTATCTCTTCTATCATCTCTACCACAATTTATCTCTTATTTCTAATTCACTGCAAAAGTGCATTTCATATCTTAAAATGCTCTCGCACTCAATTTATTTTGCATCTCTAGCCCTCTATCATATTTTATTTAGGTCCTCTCCTTTATTTTTCCAATTTATTTGTCTTTATGCATTATTTTATGCTTGGTGTTGGCTTTAGATTTGTTTTAACTCTTTATATTTCTCAGTATAAAAGTAGATCTTCTGAACCATTTGAATAGTAGAGTGTACATAAAAGGATGCATGTGTGATATAATTCAAAACCCAATGATTGGAAGTAAATTCAGTTCTGTTTGATATAATTTCCCATTTTGTATATGTCATTTTGAATGATCTAATAGCATTTTTAAAATTTAAAAGAAACAATGATTTCATGATTCATGGTCTCCAAAGTATTTTACAATCAATAGAATGCTTTTGAAATGTTATTATGGGGAAAATACTCTCAAGTTCTCATATATAGCAACGTGGTAATGGTCACACAATTTATTTTTACGGTGACATTGATTGAGGTATGACTATTACTCAGGATACTGAGGTAATTCCCTGTCCTTCTTTGCATCGTGTAGTGCCCAGGGATTGTTCACATTTGCCTGCCAGGTCTGGCAAGCCCTCAGTTTTATGTCATTTCTGAGCAAGAGCACCTTGGTGGATGTAGCATTCCATGGCCACTGCAGGGGAATGGCAGCCTGAATGTTTTCAGTCGAGTTTCTTAAACCACAGGCTCTTGACTCGGAAATGAAAGTGCTAGAAAATAAGCCTTTGCCTTACTGACGAACTCCCTTTAATTCAATTTTGTTTCCGATGGGATTATAACCTAGATGCCCAAAACCACCGAATACATATCAGAATTGTGCCAGTCTGCACTTTGAAAGGCGCTTTGGGGTGGCACAGTGGCACAGCTGATAGAGCTGCTGACTCACTGTGCCAGAGATCCGCAATTGAGCCCCATCCTAATTTCTTAACAACAGTGGAAAATCTGAGTGAAGATTGAGATGGGATTCTGATTCAGAGTCATTCAGTCATAATCCATTGGATGGTAGCTTTGTACCATTGGTTCCTCAGCCAAGCATGTAGATCAATCGCCACCACTAGGGGCGAAGTACTTGGCAAATGAATGGGAGTAAAGGCTGACAGGTTTCCTGGACCTGATGACCTACATCGAAGGTCTTAAAAGAAGTGGGTGCAGGGAGTGGATCCATCTGTCATGGCCATCCAAAATTCTCTATTTCCTGAAAAGTTTCAATAGATTTGAAAATTGAAAATATACAGTATGGAATCAGTGCCTTTGGCCCAATGCATCCATGGTGACCAAGATGCCCCATCTCAGCTAGTTCCATTTGTCCACATTTGGTCCATATCCCTCTAAACGGTTCATATCCATGTACCTGTCCAAGTGTTTTTTAAATGTTTATGGTTCATGATTCTACTTTTAATGTTCTCACTTATTGGTAAAGTAAAACTGGAAATGACATTTCATCCTGCTGATATGTTTGTTTCAGGCAGTAGGTTGAAGAGTCAGGCATTCCAAACATTTGAGCTTTCAAAAGACCAGATATTTAAAAATCTTTGTCATCATCCTGTAATTCAAAACTGTCTGATTAATTCATTAATTCCTTCCTGGTTCTCTGTATTAAAGCTGCCACCATTTTATAGTATTTGCAGCCTCTCCTTCGAATCTCTGTAGTGGCTGCCGACTCCAATGTTTAAAATCCAGGATCAAGATACCTGGGCATTCCACAGTGCAACTTGGCTTGTAATACCACATCTGGCAGTGGAGGTTTTAACACCCTTGGGATTTAAAAAATGCTAAATGATGTTGACAAAGTTGGCACAGGTGGCTGAAAGCTGATGAGTAAGCACAGTAATGTATGAGTTAAATTAATTTGTTGGTGTAATGGGAAAAGGGGAAGACTTTGAAGGTAACTGTTGTCATCCAAAGTAAATGATGAGAAAAGGTGCCTCAGGCACTATCACTTGGCAGTTGGTTTATCCAATTTGCTCGTTATGGGTCATTGCTCATAAACATAGGTTAGGGGATGATAAATACACTCAAGCAAAAATTCCGATTCCCTGCTTGACTTGCCTAAGGAACACCCATTGGTTCAGCGTCAAGCTGCATGCTATTTGTGTTCGCGTCGGTGATTTCTAACTTTTGTAACAATTCAAACTCCAATTGTGCCAACTGCTGGTTGGTATGATCTTTTTGCCTTAATGTGACTGTCTCACGGTCAGGTGCCGTACTGTGGCTGTGAGATAAGCCACATATTTGCAAAATCAAGAAACAGCAATGTTTAGGAAACCCTGGGGTGAGTTAGAGACACATTGGCCAATAAAAAATGGCCCAGTTCAAGAAAATCTCCCCTCTTGGGCACTTTGATTTAAACAGCCTGAAGCTCCAAGTGTAAAACTGATACTTTTTCCTGAATTAAAATGTTTTTTTAATAGCAGGCACTGGAGATTCCACTGGAGATTCCTGGCTCTCCGAATGTCATGTGCAAGCAAGCCAATATATATATATACATATATATATTTTTTTTCTCTTTCTCTTTCTCTTTCTCTCCCTCTCCCCCTCTCTCCCTCTCTCCCTCTCTCCCTCTCTCCCTCTCTCCCTCTCTCCCTCTCTCCCTCTCTCCCCCTCCCCCCCTCCCCCCTCCCTCCCCCCTCCCTCCTCCCCCCCTCCCCCCCCCCTCCCCCCCTCTCCCCCCCTCCCTCCCCCTCCCTCCCCCTCCCTCTCTCCCCCCCTCTCTCCCCCCCTCTCTCCCCCCCTCTCTCCCCCCCCCTCTCTCCCCCCCTCTCTCCTCCCCTCTCTCCCCCCCTCTCTCCCCCCCCCTCTCTCCCCCCCTCTCTCCCCCCCCTCTCTCCCCCCCCTCTCTCCCCCCTCTCCCCCCCCTCTCCCCCCCTCTCCCCCCCCTCTTTCCCCCCTCTCTCCCCCCCTCTCTCTCCCTCTCTCTCTCTCCTCCTCTCTCTCTCTCCTCCTCTCTCTCCTCCTCTCTCTCTCTCTCCTCTTCTCTCTCCTCTTCTCTCTCCTCTCTCTCCTCTCTCTCTCTCTCTCTCTCTATTATTTGGTATGCCCATTTTTTAAATATATATAAATATAATTAAATATAGGTAAATCACATTCATAAAGTGAATGGAAGTCTGAAGAAGGTCTCGACCTTTTGAAACGTCATCCATTCCTTTTCTCCAGAGATGCTGCCTATCCTGCTGAGTTACTCCAGCATTTTGTATCTATCTTCGGTGTAAGCCAGCATCTGCAGTTCCTTCGTTCGCACAAGTGAATGGAAATCTGATTCCAGTTCTGTCAACAAGTTTTCAATGTTGAACCCTGTCTTTTCTTCATCAAAAGAAAATGTAGCTGAAAAATATGCTGTCATTCTGTAGTTATGGCTGAGGAAGCTTCTTCTGTGAGCTTATAATTTTAATTCCGTGTGCTAGTTTTTATACAACTGGGACAGAATTTCCTTGTTTTATCCAGTGCAATAAATCAAGAATCATTTTTACTTAATCACAATTCCCTCATGAAACCTTAGAAAAGTGGAAGTTATGCATCTCTGCATGCAATAACCTATCTTGAGGGTAAAATTCTAAAACCCCTTCCATCAATATTTCCTGGATAGATTCAAAAGTAGAGCACTGCCCCACAGCAAGATTTAGTGCCTACTGTGTATCAAAATTCTCTGGAAATGTTGATTTATTTGGAAAATGAATGAACTTTTAATGTCATTTTTAGGTTAAGTAAGGGTTGCCCTCCTTAACAGTGCCCTCCATAATGTTTGGGACAAAGACCCATCATTTATATATTTGCCTCTGTCCTCCACTATTTTGAGATTTGTAATAGAAAAAAATCACATGTGGTTAAAGTGCACGTTGTCAGATTTTATTAAAGGCCATTTTTATACATTATGGTTTCACCATGTAGAAATTACAACTGTGTTTATACATAGTCCCCGCATTTCAGGGCACCATAATGTTTGGGACACATGTTTTCACGGGTGTTTATAATTGTTCAGGTGTGTTTAATTGCCTCCTTAATGCAGGTATAAGAGAGCTCTCAGTACCTAGTCTTTCCTCCAGTCTTTCCAACACCTGTGGAAACTTTTATTGCTGTTGATCAACATGAGAACCAAGGTGGTGCCAATGAAAGTCAAAGAAGCCATTATGAGACTGGGAAATAAAAATAAAACTGTTAGAAACATCAGCCAAACCTTAGGCTTACCAAAATCAACTGTTTGGAACAGTTGAAGAAAGAGAGCACTGATGAACTTACTAATCGCAAAGGGACTGGCAGGCCAAGGAAGACCTCCACAGCTGATGACATAAGAATTCTCTTTATAATAAGGAAAAATCCCCAAACAATTGTCCGACAGATCAGAAACACTATTCAGGAGTCAGGTGTGGATTTGTCAATGACCACTGTCCGCAGAAGACTTGATGAACAGAAATAGAGGCTACACTGCAAGATGCAAACCACTGGTTAGCCGCAAAAATAGGATGGCCAGGTTACAGTTTGCCAAGAAGTACTTAAAAGAGCAACCACAGTTCTGGAAAAAAAGTTTTGTGGACAGATGAGATGATGATTAACTTATATCAGAGTGATGGCAAGAGCAAAGTATGGAGGAGAGAAGGAACTGCCCAAGATCCAAAGCATACCACCTCATCTGTGAACCACGATGGTGGGGGTGTTATGGCCTGGGCATGTATGGTTGCTGAAGGTACTGGCTCACTTATATTCATTGATGATACAACTGCTGATGGTAGTAGCATAATGAATCTGGATAGGATAGACACATCCTATCTGCTCGTTCAAACAAATGCCTCAAAACGCATTGACCGGCGGTTCATTCTACTGCAAGACAATGATCCCAAACATACTGCTAAAGCAACAAAGGAGTTTTTCAAAGCTAAAAAATGGTCAAGTCTTGAGTGGCCATTCACCCAATCTGAACCCAATTGAGCATGTCTTTTATATGCTGAAGAGAAAACTGAAGGGGACTAACCCCCAAAACAAATATAAGTAAAAGATGGCAGAACATCACCAGAGAAGACACCCAGCAACTGGTGACGTCCATGAATCAGAGACTTTAAGCAGTCATTGCATGCAAAGGATATGCAACAGAATACTAAACATAACTACTTTCATTTACATGACATTGCTGTGTCCCAAACATTATGGCGCCCTGAAATGGGGGGACTATGTATAAACACTGCTGTCATTTCTACATGGTGAAACCAAAATGTATAAACATGGCCTTTATTAAAATCTGACAATGTGCACTTTAACCACATGTGATTTTATTCTATTATAAATCTCAAATTGTGGAGTACAGAGACAAATAAATAAATGATGGGTCTTTGTCCCAAACATTATGGAGGGCACTGTATATATATATATATATCCACCAATGACTAGCGTCCTTGACAGATTCCACAGAATCAAGCCTCAAATCATGTAACGTCTGGGAAAAGGACTCACTCATGGTAAAAAAAATGAAACACAATGCTACAGTAACTCAGCGAGTCAGGTAGCATCTCTGGATAACATGGATAGGTAACATTTCCGATCGGGACCCTTCTTCAGACTAACTAATGTTCAATGTACATTGTAGAAACAAGGAACTGCGGATGCTGGGTTACACTAGCTCTAATCTAGACACTAGGGACAATTTATGGAAGCCAATTATCCTACAAACCAGCACATCTTTGGAATGTGGGAGGAAACCGGAGCACCTGGAGTACATGCATGGGAGAACATGCAAACCCTGTACAGACAGCACCCGCAGTCAGGATGGAAAATGGGTCTCCGTTGCTGTAAGGCAGCATATCTACTGCTGTGCCACTGTGCCTTTACATATATTGGTACAGAATTTGCACTAGTGTCAAATCCTCAAATTGAGTCTCTCCGCCTCACAAGCACAAGTAGAACCATCCCACTTGGCAAAATGAGCTATGATTGCTCACACCACAAATCTGCAGACCACACCATGGACAGTTTGAGTGGCTTGGCGTGTGGTGGCAGGAAGTCTTTGGGGAGGAAAATGTAATCTAGTCATTGAAGTGTCTATTTTATACCGTAAAATGATCTTGGAGAAAATGACCTGGATATTAATCAGCAGCAAAGCTGCCAAACATTGGTTAACAGGAGGATCCCAGCCACAGTGATGTCATCAAGATGGCTGAGAAGCTAATCACAGATGTTGAACCAGAAAAAAAGTTGTTTTCACCTCATATTTTATAGCAAGAAAAAAAGGCTGAAATCGACACAAAAGGGATTGAGATGCTTAGCAAGTCAGCCAGATATGTTTACTGGTTCAGTAAATATATATAGATAGGTCCCTAGGTGACCAGAAGTTGGAAAGTATTGATATGCGGGCAAGGTTTTTTTATGCAGGGGCAAAGAAAGAACAAATGGTGAGATACTAAATGGATAGCCAGAAGAGTTTAGTATTTATAAATATATGGTTGCTCACAGAAAATGTACAATGATATAGATGAAGTATTTTTCAGTCGATCATTTTTTTTCTGACTTTGTGACTATAGTTTGCTAAGTGTCTGATGGAATTGATAAGGTCAATTCAGATTTGTTCACAATTAAAATATTGCTACAGCACTCTTTTGCCTGCCCACCCAGAGCCCAGTGGCTACAGTCAAATCATTTGCCACTTATCCTTCTTTCTGTATCTCCAAATCATCCGAGGTCAAGGACTTATTCATGTGATGTACACATTCAATAGATAATAGACAATAGACAATAGGTGCAGGAGGAGGCCATTCGGCCCTTCGAGCCAGCACCGCCATTCAATGTGATCATGGCTGATCATTGTCAATCAGTACCCCGTTCTGCCTTCTCCCCATACCCCCTGACTCCGCTATCCTTAAGAGCTCTATCTAGCTCTCTCTTGAATGCATTCAGAGAATTGGCCTCCACTACCTTCTGAGGCAGAGAATTCCACAGATTCACAACTCTCTGACTGAAAACGTTTTTCCTCATCTCAGTTCTAAATGGATTCTCAGGCTAACAGAACTATCGAGTGCACTGCAATTAAAATAAAAGTTCCTTTTGATCCCAGGAACTCAAAGGTCCTGTTCAATGATGTAGCCCTTGCGGAGACTATCCCGATTAAATGTGTAGGAAGGAACTGCAGAAGCTGGATTAAACTGAAGATAGATATAAAAAACTGGAGTAACGCAGCGTCTCTGGAAAATAGGGATAAGTGACATTTCAGGTTGAGATGGTGTCTGAAGAAGGATCTCGACCCGAAAAGTCACCTATTCCTTTTCTCCAAAGGTGCTGCCTAACCCGCTGAGTTACTCCAGCTTTTTGTGTCTATTTTCAGTTTATCCCAACAAATGATGAATGTAGAATGAGAAAACTTGAATTTAATTAGTCTAGATACTACTTGGCAAAGGTTAGAGAACTGAAAAGAGGGTGGTGAGGGAAAATAAATTTTCTACACATGACCAAAATATATATGTTGATTGTTGTTCAGTTTGAAAAGAATTTACTGTTTATATCATGAATATCTTGGTTAAGTCGAGGATGCTGAATTTCATCCCTCAGCCACATATGCATCCCTCAGCTCTGATACATACAAATCCTTGCTAACCTGAGTTCATTGTTCGCGGGTTGAGATATCCACCCCGACATTAATCTTTGATGCCCTACCTCCGTAGTTGAAACAAAAAATTAATATCTAGCTACCTTGGAAAAGCATATGCAGTAGTACAATGGTCAAATTAATAGTGCATGCAGTACAGACTGCAAAATAAATAATTATATTTAGTTGACTGGAGATTTAAAGTGAATATTTTGTTGATTACAACTTACTCAAATCCATGCTAACACAAAATTAAATCATTTTAAAGAATTGATCGGAAGAATATTGCCTTGTCCAACGCTGCCCTTGATTTAGAAATTACTTTGTAGGAGCGATCCAGAAACAAGGCACCACATGGGAGATGGAAAATGATGTGGACTCACAACACTTTAATGGGGTTTAGCAATTCAAGTTCACCCAAAGTATGAATTTAAATGATGCTGCATCAGGGGAAGTGCCCGTTTCTCATGTCATAAAGCAAAAGAGGATGGAAACAGGCCCTTAGGCCCAACTTATCCATTTTGAGCAAGTTGCCGAACCAAGCTAGTCCCACTTGCTTGGCCCATATCCCTCCAAACCTGTCCTATCCATGTACAGTCCAAGTGTCTTTTTAATGTTGTAATTATACCTTTAATCAAACTTTATCAGACTTTATCTTGCACTAAATGTTGTACCCTTTATGTTTAATCTGAGCACTGTGGGGGCTTGATTGTATTAATGTATAGTGTTTTCCACAAACAATAACTTTACACTGTACCTGTGACAATAATTAACTAAGCTGAACTAAGCCACCACTTCTTTTGGCAGCAAATTCCATATTCACAGTGTGAAAAAAGGGAGTTTTTGTGTGTGTTCATCACAGTTACAAAATCATAGAATCACAAGAAGGTTTGCAACATAGATGGAGGCCATGTACACAGGAGCTATGTAAAAGCAATCCACCTTGTCCCACTCTCTGTTCTCTCTCCGTAGTCCTACAGATTCTTGAATCTGCCTCAACTATCTTCCTGGCGGTATATTCCAGACCCTAACTACTCACTGCCACTGTCACCCCATCCCTCATTTCCAGAGTTGTACTGCTAAAACCTTCTCCAACTACTTCATATCTTTCCTAATGTACGGCACTCAAAATTGGATACACAGTTTTGTCAAAATCAGTGTTTTCTAAAGTTCATCATGATTCCTCTGACCTTGGACTCTACATCACTGCCTATAAAACCCTGTATCCTGCAGGCTTTCAGAATCACTTGTTCAACCTGCCTTGCTGCCTTCCATAAATTATTCACGTGTAGCCCAGCTCTTTGTGTTCTTTTTAAATGGCTCTCTGGTTAATATAACTTCTTCTCGTTATTCCTACCAAATGTAAGCCTTCGCATTTTTCAGCATTAAATTTTGTCTTCCAGTCATGCGTTCATTTAACCAGCATGTATAAATTTCTTTAAAGGCTATTACTGTCCTCCTCAGTTCAGTGTGCCTCAAGCTTTATGGCATCTGCAAATTTGGAACCTGTGCCTTGTACACCGAAGTCCAAATATACTAAGAAAATTACTGGTCATGGTAACAACCTCCGTGGAAGCATACTATATATTTTTACTTTAGAGATACAGTGCAGAAACGGGTCCATCGGCCTACTGCGCCCACGCCGTCCAGCAACCACCCCGTACACTATCACTATCCTACACACTAGGGACAATTTACAATTTTACCAAAGCCAGTTAACCTACAAACCTGTACGTCTTTGGCGTGTGAGAGGAAACTGGAGCACCCAGGGAAAGCCCACATGGTGACAGGGAGAACGTGCAGACTCCATACAGACAGCAATAGTCATTATGATCAAACCCAGGTCTCTGGCACTGTAAGGAAAGAATGCAATTGCTGTGCCACTGTGCTATTGAAAGAGTCATTTCACACCTCTATCAGTCTGAAGAAGGGTCTCGACCCAAAACATCACCCATTCCTTCTCTCCTAGATGCTGCCCGACCTGCTGAGTTACTCCAGCATTTTGTGATACCTTCGATTTGTACCAGCATCTGCAGCTATTTTCGTACACAACTTGCCGCTCCACTGCGATTTCTCCTCAAGGTATGTCTACTTTGAAGGTTCTCCTCCTCTCTTCGACGAGAGTTTAGCAACATGCTCTCTCGCTGCTCCCCCTCTGTGATTCTTCCTTCAGTCTGAAGAAGGGTCTCGATCCGAAACGTCACCCATTCCTCTCCTAGATGCTGCTTGACTTGCTGAGATACTCCAGCATTTTGTGATACCTAATTCAGATCTAAGGGTGGATGAGAGATAACTGATGAGGTATTATAATTATTGTCAGAGTATATGCATTATTTAAGGTGTAGGAAGGAGCTGCAGATGCTGCTTTAAACTGAAGATAGAATTAAAAAGCTGGAGTAACCCAGCGTGTCAAACAGCATCTTTGGAGAAAAGGGATAGGTGATGTTTCGGGTGTGAAGAAGGGTTTCGACCCGAAACGTCACCCATTCCTTCTCTCCAGAGATGCTGCCTGCCCCATGAGTTACTCCAGCTTTTTGTGTCTATCTTCGGTTTAAACCAGCATCTGCAGTTCCTTCTTACACACTTTGTTCAACTCTACCAATATCTCCAATGGCTTGGGAATATTTATATGCCCGCACAAGCTTAACCTGTGCTTGTCTCAAGCCGTGGAGAACTGTTGGTTTAGGAGTGCTAACTGTAACTAGACAAAGAATAGATTATTTTATACTCTGCACACTTAAAATGAACTCCAGCTTATTTTTGTAGCTGGATAATAGATCACTCTGCTTCCACACACGGGGCCTTGCAAAAGATACCAACAAAATGTGTAGGTTGCGCAGGGAAGTATTGTCATGGCCAAACCTTCCAAACACATGGAATCAGGGGTGAGGACCAAGAAGTGAAAACTATTAAATGCTACACCCTTAATCAATAAAGATTGCAGGTATAAACAGCATAAATGTACTGCAGTCAAATTAACATCAACGGTGGGAAATGTTTGAAAAATAATTGTGAGGGAAAGAACTTCCAGTCATTTAAATTAATCAGAAAAAACCCAGCATGGATTTATTAAAAACAAATCATGTCAAATCAAGTTTTTTTTTAATGGTAATAAAGATGTGCAATGAAGGAAATGTATTGAAATGATTTGAATGTATTGAAGGACTTCCAAGGTGTTCCTGATAATAGACTGGTCATCAAGCTTGAAGCCCATGAAATAAAAAGTGCTATAAAACCATGGATATAAAATTGGCTAAGTAGCAGGACACAGAGAGCATGGGCATTATGGGCAGCACCGTGGCATGTATTTTTCAGCAGTAAATTTTGTCTTCCAGTCATGCGTCCATGACACTTTGACAGAGACCCTCAAACAAAGATTCAGATAGATTGCAATGCCATAAATAGCATGTGTGGCTTGCCTTCTATAAAGGACTACTGCACTATTCTCTTTTTTTTTGCAGTACCATGTGGCAACAGTAGTGTCAAATATGCCATGGACAATGAATTTAGAAACAGAAACATAGAAACATAGAAAAATAGGTCGTTTGGCCCTTCGAGCCAGCACCGCCATTCAATATACTCATGGCTGATCATCTAAAATGTTGTAGGTGCATTTACAAACAAACTTGCAATGCAGTCTATAAGCTCCTGATGAGATTCCACAATAAGATTAACCCCTCAATCCAATCCCCAAGCACAAACAAAACATGTTTGATGCACGTTGATATTTAAACCAGTGTATCCTATGCAGACTTGTCAATTGCAGTCAAACGAGGGTGGATTTAAGTAGTGCTATTTCCATACTCTCATGGGATGCCATGAAAACAATGAAATAGCAACAGGAAGATTACACCTGTCAAATATTACATTATTCAAACCAGTCCTGCACTAACTGCTACTGAGATAAAGTGCACTTGAGTGACAAATGGTTGTAGATTTTGGGAGAAGTAACAAAGGAGGCAGTAATATATCTGCCAGCCCCCAAACTGCACATAATCTTTCTCTGTGTGAAGAGGCAGGGAGCAGTGCAGAGCTGGTTGCTTGAAGATTGAAGTTGTCCTCCATCATTTACTGTGGTGGTAACTACAGGGGGGTTGTAGTCCTCTGCACTACCACAGCCACGTGTGTTTTCTTGGCCCTTGCCTGCACCTCCATCTGGTACAATGCATTCCATGCCTGCCATGATGGAGAGCCTTTCTTCCATTGCCTCCGCCTCCATGCCTTTCTTCTCCGGTCTCCACTGAGCTTCCTCCTCTTGGACTCCCCCAGACAGCCTTCTACCCTCTCTAGACCTTTGCTTAAAAAAGAGTCTAAAGAAGGTTCCTGACCTGAACGCCACCCATCCTTTTTCTTCAGAGATGCTGCCTGTCCCGCTGAGTTACTCCAACATTTTGTGTCTATCTTTGGTGATAACAAGCATTTGCAGTCCCTTCCTACACAGTTACAGCACTGATATGTGTTGTTCCTTAAATTCAGATAAGTTCAGAAGTGTCATATTCGATCCTGTCCTTTAGTGCTGCTTGCAATATGTCACTGCAGTATGACACAATTTTTGTTGTTGCATAGGGCACCCATAGAAAATAAGACTTAAAAAATGTTTATTCCCTGCACCTGGGCTAGTTTAATGCAGTCACAGAATGATTCTTCTGTGTAGGTTAACATATGATGAGAGTTTGACAGCACTGGGCCGGTACTCGCTGGAGTTTAGAAGAATGATGGGGAACCTCATTGAAACATACAGAATAGTGAAAGGCTTGGATAGAGTGGATGTGGAGAGGATGTTTCCACTAGTAGGAGAGTCTAGGTCATGGCCTCAGAATTAAAGGACGTTCTTTTAGGAAGGAAATGAGGAGAAATGTCTTTAGTCAGAGGATGGTGAATCTGTGGAATTCTTTGTCACAGAAGGCTGTGGAGGCCAAGTCAGTGGATATTTTTAAGACAGAGATAGATAGATTCTTGATTAGCTCGTGTGTCAGAGGTTATGGGGTGAAGGCAGGAGAAGGGGGTTAGGAGGGAGAAATAGATCAGCCATGATTGAATGGGGGAGTAGACATCATGGGCTGAATGGCCTAATTCTACTCTTATTCCTTATGACCTTATGACCTTATGACTATCTGCTGCAAGTGGTGGTGCAGCTTCACTGCAAAAAGGAGACTGTGTTTGGAGCTGTCACATGAGTAAGGGGTGTAGATGGATTTAAATCTGTCAGGTCTAGTCCAAAGATACTAGAGGAACAAGATGGACCACTCTGTTGAAATAGCTTATACTGAAGTGTAGTACGCAAAGGAGCCACTTTAGTAGGCAAAAGCCACCGTTCGTTATGCCTCTCGCAGTGTGATCAGTGTTTTGGGGGAACAGTATGTGTGATGATACCATTAAAATGCAGAATATATCTCATCTATCAATTCACAGATTTTTGTTATTTTTCTTTTAAAATGTTTCTGCAAGTTTCTGCCTACTAAAATGGTGTCATGACGTACTACAGATTTCAGGGTCGAGTGGTCTATCTTGTTCCTCTAGCATCTTTGGTCTCGTCTAAGATGGCTGTGACTTGGATTCCTTGATGTTGGGTGTCTTATTGCTCTCTCAACAACGTGGCATTAAGGCTATCATTGGAGCAGAATCTGTAGAAACCCCACAGTAGCTATAATACCCTTGGGAACATTGTCTGAAGTTTAGTGTCTCACTGAGAGATGTACAAGTATTGTTACAGCTGTATACAGCAGCATGAAAGGTTGTCATGGTGACAGCCGTAAGTGAGGTGTGCTACTATCGATTATAGGCACTTCATTAGTTTAAGTTTAAGAATACAAGTACCAATAAGTTAAGGTTAGGCTAAGGTTTAGATTTAGTTTTATTGTTGTCATGCAAAGTTAATGAAAAGCTTGTTTTGCGTGATCTCCAATCAGACCAGCTAATACTTCACATAAATACAATCAACTCAAACTCAAAGTACTGTATAGGGAGCAAAACAGAAGATGCAAAGTGCAGAATATAGTTCTCAGCATTCGAGTGCACCAACTATATAGATTTTTGCCGGAAATTGGAGGAGCAGCACCTCATATTTCGCCTGGGCAGTTTGCGGCCCGGTGGTATGAACGTCGACTTCTCCAACTTCAGATAGCTCCTCTGTCCCTCCCTTCCCCTCCTCCTTCCCAGATCTCCCTCTATCTTCCTGTCTCCACCTATATCCTTCCTTTGTCCCACCCCCGACATCAGTCTGAAGAAGGGTCTCGACCCGAAACGTCACCCATTCCTTCTCTCCCGAGATGCTGCCTGACCTGCTGAGTTACTCCAGCATTTTGTGAATAAATAGATAAAGTCCAATATCCTCAAAGAGGTAGAGATAAATCGAACAGTAGCCTGGCCTATGGAAGGACCATTCAGAAGCCCGATAATGCTCACCTGTGACTGGCAGGGCTGTATTAAACAAAATTACACTTTACACCGATCAGCCAAAACTTTATGACCTGATGAGCCAAAACATTTTGACCACCTGCCCAATATGTTGTTGGCCCTCCGTGGGCACCCAGTGTATGCAACAGGGTGCGATGCACTGTGTATTGTGACACATTCCTCCCGTAACCACCATTAAACTTTTCTGTGACTTGTGCCATGGTAGACCTTCTGTCGGTTCGGACCAGACGGGATAGCCTTCTTTGACCGCGCGCATTGATGAGCCTTGGGCACCCAACACCCTGTCGCCGGTTTGTGGTTTGTCCCTCCTCGGACCACTGTCGGTAGGTACTCACCACTGCTGACCGGGAGCACCCCACAAGCCTTGCCGTTTCAGTGATGCTCTGACCCAGTCGTCTGGCCATACTAATTTGGCCCCTATCAATGTCGTTCAGGTCTTTACTCCTGCACATTTCTTTTGCATCTAACCCATCAACTTCAAGAACTGACTGTTCACTTGCTGCCTAATATATCCCACTCCTTGACAGGTGCCATTGTAACAAGATAATCAATATTCTTCACTTCACCTGTCAGTGGTCATAATGTCTTGGCTGATCGGTGTATTTGGCTTAATTAAACTAAACCTTATTGGGCAGGAAGGAACTGCAGATGCTGGTTTAAACCGGCCATAGACACAAAAACCTGGAGTAACAAAAGGACCAGGTGACGTTTCGGGTTGAGATCCTTCTTCAGAGTCTGAAGAAGGGTCTTGACCCGAAACATCACCTATTCCTTTTCTCCAGAGATGCTGTCTGACCCGCTGAGTTACTCCAGCTTTTTGTGTCTATCTAAAGCTTATTAGGGTCAGCTATACTGTACAAAGCAGCTGGAATGACTTGAGTGATGTCGGAAGAGATAGAAACCGAAGGCATCTGTTATTACAGTACAATGATCTTGCTGGACCTCCAGCCTAACTAAGAGCAGGGTGAGAAAGTTAGAAGGCAAGATGACCTTGACAACCAAAGGAATAAAGGCTCTGGATATGATGGGTATCTGCCCCCCAAGAGTTTTCATCTACCCCACAAGAGTTTTCAGTGCAATGCTCCTGCAGCCAAGTTTCTGAGAAGTCGTCCTCCCAGGGAACAGGGTAGTGGTCATCAGGACCCGCCATCTTTTCACAGCATAGCTCCAACCTTAGAGCTGGAGCACGTTGTTTGTGGAGTCATAGAGTCATAGAGTCATATAACATGTACCAAGCTGACCAAAATATCCCATCTTAGCTTGTCCCATTTATCTGCAAGAGAGTCATAGAGTTAGAAGTACGAGGTGAAAACCTATGAAGGCTAATGTGAATACCTTCCATCCCAAGACAGTTAGAGGCGGGCAATGTACTTACTTGCCAGCACCACCCACATCTCAAGCATAATTGCATAACAATCTAAAATTCCCTTTGTCGTTACTGCTGAAGGTTGAAAAGCAAAACTTTTCCAACTCTTGCGGTTCAATGATCTCTCATTAGACAACGTAATTTACAATAACTTTGCTGCCGTAGAGGTAAGTAATTACTTGGCACTCCTGAGAGTTCTGTGCACTTTCATGCTACTGAGTCATTGTACCATGGTGGCTAATGAAATATTCATCAGATCAATTTTATTGGCCAATGGCATTGTGTCGTGGAGGCTGTGCATAAGTAACAATCTCCATCGAGAGCCGACCCTATGTACATGTTTAATTATCATTCCTGTTAGTGTGTAATCAAAATCACCATCTGAATTTCAATATATTGTTTTTTTTCTAGCTCCTTTATTTCACCATACACACTGTGCACCCCATACAAGGGGGTGGCATGGTGGCGCAGCAAATAAAGCTGCTGCCTCACACCGCCAGAGACCCAAGTTCAGTCCTGTCTTCAGGTGCTGTCTCTGTGCAGTTTACATGTTCTCCCTGACTGCATGGGTTTCCATCGGGTGACTGTGTGGGTTTCCATCGGGTGCTGTTTCATCCCACATCCAAAAGACGTGCGTGTTGTAGATTACTTGGCCTCTGTAAATTGCCCCATGTATGTAGGGAGTGGATGAGAATGTGACATTACATAGAACTACTGTGAATGGGTGATCGATGGTCGGTGCAGACTCAGTTGGCTGGAGGGCCTGTTTCCATGTTGTATCTCAAAATTCTAACCTCGAAACATTAATGACTTGAATGGAGGAATATTTTGGTGCTGTTATTATGTTAGAAGATGAAAGGCTTTCTTTTTTATTAATTTGGAAGATACAGACTGCTAGGAAAAAAGTGAATGTTACCAATCTCCAACTCCCCTTGCAAAGGTAATGGTGAGTCACTTTCTTGAACCATATAATTATTCGAAATAGAATTCTAATAATTCTAATAATTGGTCAGGATGGAGTTTTGGGGATTTGGATGCAATGATGATGAAGGAATTATTTTCAAGTCAAAGTGTTGCATGATTTGGTGCTTCCAGATGGTAGAGGCCACCAGTTTAAAAGTTACTGTTGGAGACGTCTCAGCAAGTTGGTGGGGTACATTTGTGGTCAGTACTCACTGACAGTCACAATGCACCAGAGGTGAACGAATGAACTACAAGGGTAGAAGGTGATGTGGAGACTTATCAAGCTGTTTTGTCCAGGATGGTGTCCCCTTGCTTGTTGTTGGAGTAGCACCTAATGCAGTAAGTGGAAAATATTCCATTATTCTAGTCACAAAAGGACTCAAAGTGCTGGAGTAACTCAGCAAGTCACGCAACATCTCTGGAGAACATGGATAGATGACGTTCTGAGTCGAGACCCTTCTTCAGACTTTTACTCTGGTCACTTGTTTTTTTGTAAATGGTGGAAAGGCCTTGAAGGGGCTCCTGCATTGGTTTGCTACCTATACCAATGTTTAGGTTGTGCAGACTGTGGCAATTGCTCATGGTTGGTGCTCTAATGACGACAGAGGGGACTGTGATGAGAAGGTGGAGGATAAAGGCATTGACAAGCAGAGCCACAAGGTAGATCTGTGTGAAAGCCTGGCTAGGAGCAATAGGAAATGCTGGATAATTCAATCTTTGTAATGAGAAGACTTTCATCTTGGATTATTGAATGAAAAGAAGAAGTTTGGCATGACAATAGTCCACCGACCCATTATATTCTGTTTCCAATCCTGTGGTATGCGTACAGTGTTTGACATTCATAGTGAAGACTTTTTGATCATTTGAGGGTCTGTTTGATTCAGTCAATCCCACTGTAACTCATCTAGACACACAACAAAGGTAGACACAAAATGCTGGAGTAACTCAGTCTTGACCCGAAACGTCACCCATTCCTTCTCTCCAAAGAAGCTGCCTGTCTCGCTGAGTTACTCCAGCATTTTGTGTCTACCTTCGATTTAAACCAACATCTGCAGTTCATTTCCTAGACACACAACAAACCTACATTGCACGTGTAGGAAGGAACTGCAGATGCTGGTTTACACTGTAGATAGACACAAACTGCTGGAGTAACTCAGTGGACAAGGCAGGATCTCTGGGGAGAAGGAATGGGAGATGTTTCGAGTCAAGACCCTTCTTCAGACCATTGCAGCTTCATTGCAGCGAACTTACACCAATAATGAGCTGTAAAAGACTGCACCAAGGTCCCCTAGCTCACCCCGCCCTTCTTATCACTCTTATCAGCCTTCATGACTGCGTGGATAGGAAGCTCAGAGCAGGAGAGGCAGGCATCTGATGGTGAGCAGCCCAATGCGAAGCACTTCCGTAGTGTGGAGAAAATGAGCATGGAGCTCACGATCAGATTCCCATTGACTTTAAAGGTGCCAAAGTCAGGAAAGGTGTCAATGAAGCAGACATTACAATTTTCCCTCTTTTACTATTGAAATGAACTTGCACCTCAGGAAAAATTAACCTTCATGTTGAAATAAATTATCTTTAAATTACCTAAACAGCAGCTTTGTGCTGAGTTTATAAAAACGTGAGGCGATTTATTCAGCACGGTCAGAAGGCTATTGCTCTCTCTCTTCAAATAGGTTAAAACTGTTCTAAATTGTAAAATATATCAATGTCACAACATTTTGACAGCTAACCTCTTAAGGCTGGCCTTTAACTCTTTAATTGACAGTTCTACTGACAAAAGAAAATTGCTATTTAATTGTGTTACAGCCTGATACATTTCTTTGTCAGGCTGAAAGCACAATAATGCTGAGCATGCCGACATCAGAAAGCCTCAGCAAACCCCTGACCCACCCCCGCCTTCCCACACCCTCACCCTTCAAATTCCCCACCTTGACACCTCACAGCTGGACTTCGTGAAACGTCGTTGGAAATTTTTTTACGCCCATTGACCGAAAATCTCCATTCTGCAGCCAGAAGTATTCCAATAACGTGTTGAACAATTCCCCTGGGGAGACTCTCCGAGAAAGAAAAGACACACTGTGACAGTGACCGAGGGGGAGAGTGGGCAGAGGAGACAAGCAATCCATCAGCAGACTGAATGTCATTAGTTGTCGAGCAGTTGTCCTACCCTCCAGTTTGGATGAGGCACACTACGCTAATTCTTTTTATTTAGGTTTGCTGTTCGTTAGCTTACTACACAGTTCTCCTTATGTTTCCAGGTCTACTGATGAAGCAGCTCTTTGTTAAAACACCGCAGCTTTATAGCTCATGTTAAAATGAGGGCATGCTGTTTTCCAGATTATTGTTTTGATTATCGTGTTTTGCTTGAAACTGTCGTTGCATTTTCTCTAAAAAATTCTTGAATAGAAAAGAAATGGGGAAAATAATGGGTGTGATTTTGGATTGGTCTCTTAAACTGGATTGACTTACAGCCAGTTTTCTGCCATCATTTCTGATGGCCACAGGTTGTACATTTATTCTCCTTCTTGCCATTCTGTTCTCCTTTAATTTATTGTTAGTCTTTTCTGTATAAACCATCAAAGTGTCTTGGGAGAGAGATTGCAGGGGTATGGGGAGGTGATGTTAAATCTAAGGAATCTCAAAGCTGTGCCGAATTAAATGTCGCTTCCTTTATTCTAATTTGCTGAGTGGGAAGTCCAGTATCTCCACAGCAGAGTGAAATAAGACGCATGTACACTCAGCAGCATTCAACCACCATCAGTTTGTCTGTTGGTGGATTGGGTTAAAATTCCTCGCATTTTATGCAGCAATCAGATTTTACATTTTTGCCCTGCCGACCACTTCAGCTTCTACCTTTTTGAAATCTGCTTCTCCTTTCGATTTCACACTGGGCACAGTTTCCCATTAAAGTTTTCTCAAGAATGGGGAAATGTGGTTCCTGGAACAGGCACAGTAGTCGAGCGGAGGCCCAGTCTGTGACTTGTAATGGTTTGGTGCAACTCCCTTGCTTTTGTACTCCATGGCAACGTTCATAAAGCTACAGATCCTGATGTTTTATTCATAGGTTTACCAACATATTCCATCACCTTCAAAGACAGGGATATCTGAACCTCCTTGGTTTCTTAGTTCCTGGATCCTCTTTATAATGATAGCATTGACTGATATTCCATGTGCGTTTCTGACATGGGAACACACAGGAAGGGAACATTGGACTCTAGAGACAAGGATAGTCATGGCTGAAAGAAACTGAAAGGAGTGGTAGATCTATGTGGTACAAACACTCTACAGTGACTGTTGCCAATCTGTTCACACCCAATCTCTTTCATTTTCATGTATAAATCCAGGTTGTTAATTTAGTCTCTCAGTTCTGTCTGAACTTGATATATTGACAGTAACCATTTTCCAGAATACTTTAGAATGTAAATAGAATACATAGAAACCATATTTTACATAACATAGAGGAGACTATTTAGCCCAGTTCTCTTTGCACTCCTATCTGTACCATTCCCTCACTCATTGCCCAATAACGTATTCTTTCTCAAATGCCCATGAACTTCAGTTCAGTTCATTTTCAGTTTAGTTTATTGTCACGTGTACTCTATTTTTCTCCTGCCACTACCAACTCTTGGGGTAATTCACAGTGGACAATTAATTTACCAATTGGCGTCTCTTTGCAAAGTGGGCAGAAACCAGAGGGTCCCATAGAAGTCCCCATGGTCACAAGGAGAATGTCAAAGCTTGGTGCATACAGTAGTGGAGCCAGGATAGTAGCTGGGATGCCACAGGTCTGACAGCATCACCACCTGCTGCACCACAGGGTCATCACTATCACCGGCGGGATTCCCAAACGAGAAAAGAAGTTATGAAAAACACAAAGTGCTGGAGTAACTCAGCCACTCAGGCAGCATCGCTTTAGGGAATAGACAGGTGACGTTTCAGTTTGGGATCCTTCTTCAGATGTTTTATGTAAGAGGAGTCAAAAGAGAAATTGTTGAGGGTGAGGACAGGTTCTGCAAAGCAGTGTCAGTTGAGCAGAACTGATTGGGTCTCTATTCAAGGAAGAACCAGAGGGGCCTGAAACCTTCCTGGTGGGGAATGGAGGCGTAAAGGGACTGGATGTCCATGGTAAAGATTAGGCGACGGGGGCCTCGGAGTTGAATGTTATTGAAGTGTTGAAAAGCCTGTGAGGTGTCTTACATTTAGGTCAGAATGGTCGAGACAAGAGGGGTGGGGGGAAGAATTAAATCTGCAGAAAGGTACAAACCCGAAACGTATCTGAAGAAGGTATCCACTGATACTTCCTGACCTATTGAGTTACTTCAGCACGTTGTGTTTTGCTCAAGATTCCAGTATTTGCAGTTCCTTTGTGTCTCTGGAGAAAAGCAGTTACACAAGTCTGAAATGAAAAGTGCTTTGTTTTTGAGGATCAGGTTAACATACAGTTGAGCCATCCCCATTTCAGAGTACTTTGGAGACCATCGGCACTGTTGGCAGGATTTTCATTCTCCTTAGGACCTCTCTTGTGGCATAAAACTCCCCTTAAATAACTCACACAAAATTCATTTCTAGTCTGATTTTCAATCACACTGTCAAGAAAAATAATAACTGTTTAGTTTTATTTTAAAGATATAGCGTGGAAACAGGCCCTTCTGCCCACCGGGTCCCCGCATATTAACACCATCCTACACACACTGGGAACAATTTTTACATTTACCAAGCCAATTAACCTACAAACCTGTACGCCTTTGGAGTGTGGGAGGAAAACGAAGATTTTGGAGAAAACCCACGCAGGTCACGGGGAGAACGTACAAACTCTGTACAGACAGCACCCGTAGTCGGGATCAAACCAGGTCTCCGGCGTTGCATTCGCTTTACCAACTGTATCGCTGCGCCACTTGAGTTTGTGTTTGAGTTTAGTTTATTGTCATGTACACTGAGGTACAGCGAAAAGCTTTTGTTGTGAGCTAACCAGTAAGCAGTAAGACAATACATGATTACAATCGAGCCATCCATGATGTACAAATAAATGTATATGGAATAGCATGAATGACGTTTAGTGCAAGAAACTTAAACCACTTTCTTTATCTTGATTTTGATCGGTGACATCCTATGACCTTATATGGCCGTGTTCACTTGCTTCAACTGCTCTGTCATGGAGGTCAGGCTCATGAGCACCTCAGGAGCACTCCAGGCTGATCTCCACCACATCTCGTAGTTTTCTGCACTGGGACACTCAACTGAGCTCAAGGAGGGGAGGATCATCGGATTTACCTTCAGTCCGCAGGCACATGTAGAGAAGGCAGATTGTAAGGTCATAAGTGATAGTAGAATTAGACCATTTGGCCCATCAAGTCTACTCTGCCATTCAATCACAGCTGATCTATCTCTTCCTCCTAACCCCATCTTCCTGCCTTCTCCCCATAACCTCTGACACCTGTACTAATCAAGAATCTATCTCTGCCTTAAAAATATCCACTGACTTGGCCTCCACATCCTTCTGTGGCAAAGAATTCCACACATTCTCTACCCTCTGACTAAAGAAATTTCTCCTCATCTCATTCCTAAAAGATGGATTTGTTTGCATTGCCCATATCCCTCCACTCCCTGCATATTCACATGGCTGAGACCAGTTTTGTGATTTTGTTTTGCTTATTTTTAAATGTGCTTTTACTGTATCAACAAAAGTTATTTAAAAGTTGAAAACAATCACTATTTTGGATTTGCAAGCATGCTCAAAGATGCTTAAACATTAGATAGCCTGAAACTCTAATTTCCCATTGGAAAAGTAATGTATGCTGAGTCTGCCAACTTCCTCTATTCTGACGGCTCAGGTTATTTTCAGTCACTTGCACCTATGTTTACATCTCAGTATGTGCTAATAGGATTGGCAAGAAATTTGACTGTAATTAGATATTAAAAACATTGGCAGATAAACAGGCATGACTTGGGGAGTACCTTTTGCATTATGTCCACTGAGATAATTCTATCTCAAGGTGGCTTCAGCTATGACCTTTGAAAAGTTTTTTCCTCCAAACCAATTGGTCATTTTGCTATTTCCCCCAGGCACCAGCTGCCTTTGGTTTCTCGTTTGCCTGTTTTGAAATGTTGTAGACAGGCCACATTAAAAACAATAATTAGAGAATACATGAATAGGATCTTGGAGAAGCTTGATAAAGCTAGATGGGTTAACCTATGGTGAGCGTTTGTCGGCACTGGGCCTGTACTTGCTGGTGTTCAGAAGAATGAGGGGGGACCTAATTGAAACATACAGAATAGTGAAAGGCTTGGACAGAGTGGATGTGGAGAGGATGTTTCCACTAGTGGGAGAGTCTAGGACTAGAGGTCATAGCCTCAGAATTAAAGGATGTTCTTTTAGGAAGGAGATGAGGAGAAATTTCTTTAGTCGGAGGGTGGTGAATCTGTGGAATTCTTTGAGCTATAGGGAGAGGTTAGGCCTAGAACTTTATTTCTGGAGCACAGGAGGCTCTGGGGTGATCTTACAGAGATGTATAAAATCATAAGGGGGATAGATAGGGTAAATGCATAGGGTCTTTTACCCAGAGTAGTGGATTTAAAACCAGAGGACATAAGTTTATGGTGCCAGGGGAAAGATTTAATAGGAAGCTAAGGGCACGTTTTTCCACACAGAGGGCGATGAGTATATGGAGCGAGCTGCCAGAGGCCGTAGTTGAGGCAGGTACTATATCAACATTTTAAAGACACTTGGACAGGTACATGGATACAAAAGCTTAGAGGGATATGGGCCATCTTCTGTGCCAGCCATCCAGTACAAACCCTTCCAAGCAGTTGAAACTAAAGACCACAGTCTCAGTGGAACGTTTGCACTGCACATTTCCAGTCCACGGAAATACCTCTTGCCCAAATAGGCGAGTTCAGTATTCCGACTGAGCATGCACAGGTCATAGGTCGCGGGGGCATAGAATTGTTGCCAGCCCATCTGTTCCATGTAAACAAACCCTCGTTTCATCTGTTTTTTCCAGTTTTTCTCCGTATAGGTAAGAAAATACTGTTTTCAAAACTGTTAATTTGGTGTAGATATGGTTAATTAGTAAACACTACGATGATTTTGTACATTTTTTTCTCAATGGTGCTGTGAGAGAGAGGGGAGAGAGAGAGACAGGGGGTAGAGAGAGGGGGTAGAGAGAGTCGGGGTAGAGGGAGCAGCGGGGAAGGGGAGGGTGTCAGAGGGTTCGGTGATGGAGTGCCACCACTTACTTGCGTGTCT